>NC_084613.1:53595449-53697949 GCF_033978795.1 Nerophis ophidion
GAAGGTGCCTCCCCCATAGCCTGTGCGAACTAAGCTAATGTAGTATAGCGGTATAGTTTTAAACTTAACAGCCATTGGCTTTCACCGCAGTGAGGAGTAGAAGCTCCATCTATCCCAGCGCTCAAGAATGAGGCTGAAAACCTAACATGGTAAACAAAATAACATTGCTTTGACATAATCGGCTAATTACTTTATAAGAATAAACAACACATTGTTACTACTTACAACAAAAATAATCTGAGTACTCTCGACACTGGTTATCTACTTGTAAAGCACTTAGGCAAATCTAATATCACGTTTTTTAAGATACCGGTGTATATAAAGTATGTCGGTACTCAGACTTACTCAGCGGCCTAGTGGTTAGATTGTCCGCCCTCAGATCGGTAGGTCGTGAGTTCAAATCCCGGCCAAAGATACCAAAGACTATAACAATGGGACCATTACCTCCCTGCTTGGCACTCAGCATCAAGGGTTGGAATTGGCGAATGAATCACCAAAATGTATCCCTGGGCGTGGCCACCGCTGCTGCTCACTGCTCCCCTCACCTCCCAGGGGGTGATCAAGGGTAATTGGTCAAATGCAGAGAATAATTTCGCCACATCTAGAGTGTGTGTGACAATCATTGGTACTTAAACTTTAAAATACTGCAGTATCAGTTTTGGTCCATATCGCCCTGTCCTATTCTGGACCAAAAATCCCTCCAAATTCTATACTGCTCGCCAGTGTTACCATTTCTGAGTTGTTGTGCATAAATATGGGAAAATGTTAACAAAAGTACACTTATTCACATACCATGTTACAAAATAGATCAGTTTAAATAATACATAAGTGACAAATACATTGATTACATATACTGTACATATGAGGTCGCCACCAGAGTTGACATCCTTCACACAAAAGTCATAATTTCTCTGATTGTTGGTCCAAACCTAATGAAGATTTTGGTGAAATTAAGGCAACAAGTTACGTGTTTTTCCTTCTGTGTATTTTCTTTTTAGGTTTATTGTGCTGTCTGATGCGTGTTAGACAGCCTGCTGGTCACTAAACACTGAACGAATGTAGCAACAGAGTGCATCAAATACAACTGCAAAATTATTCTTTGACAAAATAAAAAGCATGTTTTATTGTAACTTTGTGCGCTGGAGTATGTTTGGAACTATATATAGATGTATTATTTTGGTCAAAACGACAGCAATTGTGTGCATCCGGTAACAGCCGCACACCTCCTTGGTAGCCAAGGTGGTGCCTGTTTTTAGTTGGCCATACTCTTTATACATGACTCTGCCATAAACTATGCACTACAGCCTTCTGATGTCTTGGACTTGCAACTGAATTTTTTAGGTTGTTGTCATGCTTGCAAACTAGACACATACATGTGATAATAAAACATGTAACAACTGGACAGCAGTTATAAACAGCTCATTTAAAATGCTGCAATAAAAGATTAGACTTTAAGATGAAAACAATATTAACACACAGGTACTACCGAGTACAGGTATTGATTCCCAGGTAACATTAGTTGTTACCGTATTGGTCCAAATTGGGCTGGCCAATTAATCAAAGTTTTGTGGATGATGGGCAAATAAAAATAAAAATGATGATGGGCAAAATAAAAAAGTACAGTTCCCCTTTAAACATTCATACAGTGGTCATTTTATTGATATGCTCTAAAGTATTCTCCAGTGTTTAATATTCTTCTCTTCACTGATTTACAGGTTGATATGACCAAAGTGAACCTGGAAGTCGTAAAGCCATGGATTACCCAACGAGTGACAGAGGTTTTGGGGTTCGAGGACGATGTCGTCATAGAGTTCATATTTAACCAGCTTGAAGTTAAGGTATTGCTTTTATTTATGGTTACTTGTCCGTTTTTATTTTTCAACTGATGCAAGTGCTTATTTATTAAAGAAGGGAAATTATCAAATTGTGCTCGCTCTTGTCAAAATGAATGGTTAACATAGCCATTGGTGTGATAATAGCATAACATTGTTTTGCTGTTATTTGACAACGTGCCTTTATTCAGCATACTTCTAATGATGATGTGATTTATGATTTAAAAGGCCTGAACCAATATGGATGTTATACCTTGCATCAGAAGTATAGCACCAACACCTAATTAGCTCTCTCCTGAGCCCAAAGTCACTGAGCCCAACTCTCCCTTCATGATGCAGTGTGTGTTTTGAGGTGAGTTGTATGTAGGGATCATTAATGTCATGCCAGTGATAGACACACCTAAAACGTGCCATAATAATGTCCTTCATAGGTATCAACAGTTCATCTTTAAATTGTCCAGATCCCTATCAAATGCAGCTAAAGTTGAATGTGTGCTCAGAAACAGTGCATCATTTAAAATATTCAGGACTCCCTCTATATGCAGCTAAAGTTGTAGGTATGCAGGGAAGAAGTTGCATATTTATTAAATGAATTACAATAAATGATTTAACATCAACATTGCAAACTTTTCAACTGATTTTCAATTTATTCAAAGTGTCAGGTATTTTTAACCAAGTTGTGGTACAAATGGGTGTGTCTGACCACACCGTCATGCATAATGAACACACCAATACCAAATATTTATACGCTTTATCCAGTGTAAATTGGGATTAAACATCCCTTAAGTATTTTATTTTATTCACGTTTATGAATCCATTTGTTTTATATTTGTCTGATTCTTTAAATGAGGGCTTTGTTTAAGTCTCAAAACATTGTAAACATATACGTATTGCCCTGTTTAAAGGGTAGTACGCGTTACCCAGTGTTAAAGTTGTCAGAGAGCCTTCTCGTTAGCCTTGAATTTCCCAAGATACAGGTAACCAAATGTGCATCTTTTCAAATATTTCATGGGTAGGTATGATTGTTTAAGCTAAGTTAAATGGTACTACTATACTTTGAATTGACATTCACATGTTGAATAACACCTTTTTTGTGTTACTCTGTACTCATTATTGCTTGTTCGTCTCTTGCAATTTAGATAAATGATATAACATTAAGCTCAAGGTGGTTGAGTCTCAAGCAGTAGTGAGGCGGAAGCAAGCCAAGGGAGCTCCATGCCCACTGATCCCACGCGACTCACTGAAGACACCGGAACTGTACTTTAAGTGTTGGGTTTTAATGCACTCTGTATTGTGGATATTTATCAAACTGCTAAACTACACTATGGGGAGACTGTACAAGGGATATGGGATGAAAAAGGATACGGGATTAAATGGAGGGGATATAACAGGGAATTTTAAACACAATATGATATTCTTTCATAAATGACAGCATATTTTTGAGGAATAACATCTAGAATTTGCATTGACAGCAATAGTGCATGGATGTTTTAATCTATTGATCTAATCTCTCCTGAGTTATCTACATTTTTAAATGTACTAGTTGGTGTTCAGATAAAATCGCTTTGTTTTAATCCAGCTCTGTGGTTTTAAGATACTTAATTTTTAGCCAATTATGTTTGTACAGTTAACAAAAAACAAAGATATAGTTTGTGAAAATTACAAGGTAGTACTTGAATTCTATTTCATAGTTACTATAGTTTTTTTGTTTCAATATTTCAATAGCAACATATTTTTTCTTCTTCTTTTCCGTACTACGTATGTGTTGCAGCACCCGGATAGCAAGGATATGCAGATTAACTTGACTGGTTTCCTGAATGGAAAAAATGCTAGAGAGTTTATGAGAGACCTCTGGCCCCTGTTGCTGAGTGCCCAGGAGAACATTGCTGGCATCCCAACACCATTTTTGGAACAGAAGAAAGAGGAAATCAAGCAGCGACAGGTGCGATTTACTCAGTTTTTGCAGGAAGGAATTATTTTGAATGGTTGACTTTTACAATATAAAGTGGAACCTCGATTTACGAACCCCTCTTTTTGCGGACTTTTTGATTTATGAACTATTAGATGGGACCAAATATGCCTCTGTGTGAGCGCTTCATTTTGTGTCCCCTTGTCAGCTATTTTGTGCTCACTCTTATTGACGAAGCAGGCTTTGTATACCACGTTCGAAATAAACTTCACACCATGAGGACACTTTTCTGGAAAAATATGCCAAAGTGGCCTTTTTTCACCGTGGAGACTACATCTCGCTCAGCTCTGTTTCATCTAACAGCGCCAGCGTGCACGGACACGTTCCATCCCCCCCCCGTCTGGTCCTTTGTCTCTTCTAGTCAGCCGTTTGTTAGCTGATGACAATGTAAAGTGGATTTGCATTTTTGTAATGTTTACTGTAGCACTTTTTGGGGAATTTTGCCAATCGTTCACAATCATGAGAGACAAGAACACTTTATTTTTAATACAATTTCTTAATATAACGCCTGGAAGATACGGCTAATTGGAGTCACTGTTGTATTCTTTAAAGCCCTCTGCAAAACCCTACGTTTTGTATACACAAGTTTATATAAAATGTAGTAACAGACACATTCATAACAATATGTAATATGTACAATAGACCCCAAAAAGGGAACAAGCGGTAGAAAAATGGATGGATGGATATACCGTATTTTGGTCATTTTAATCATTGCCGGAACTACTGCATTTATTCCCGTTTCCATAGCAGCGCACTTCCGACTTCTGGCAACATGTGTGCTACTTCCGTAAATAAGGCATGCTTGTCTTCTAATCATAGCAGACACGGAAACAAACAACTATTTTTTGAAAAATGAGGATCCACAACCTTATTTTTTTAAAGCTAAATATACGGAAGATAAATTACTGCTTCTAGAAGCCAGCACAAAGGAAGAGTGATACTTTGAAACCGACTGAAGGGAGTGAGGTGAAAGTCAGTTGGAGCTGCAACGTGTGGATTTTGAAGCTATGCTATTTTGACATGAATGGCATACTTACCCAAAAAGTTCCCCGGCCAACTGGACCGAACAGACAACTGTCCAGCGAGTGGGTCACACTTTATATCGAGTTTGATACATGCAGCACGTCACACGTGTTATTACATCTACACTACATATGCTATCTGGCTAGCTGTGTACAAACAAAACATGAAATGTGGGCTAATACTTTACAGATACTGTAATATGATTGTCCATGTTTTTGAGTCAGTGGTGTCTTAACGCATTGTTGTGCATTACAAACTCAAAACACGTTTCGTCTTGACGCAGAAACTATCTTATCTCTTGCCGTTGTTAGCTTTTACGGCTAATACTTTTGCATGCCAATGTGTTGGGAAGCAAGAAAAAGCGTTCTTGGGTGTTTGCACTTACAAAAACAATGTCGCTAGAGTTTGGTTATTATACAGGTTACAGAGTATAAATGAAGTATTTGTGGCAGTTTTGAATGAATTTCTAAAGGGATTTAGAGGTACAATTGATTGCTAACCACCAAAAACGAGCCGATTTTTACATGTTGGAAAGCAAAAAAACAACCTTTTGTCTCGTCTGTCATAATTGTGAATAATAGGCAATATTTAAAAAAAAAAGTGCAGTTCCCCTCTCAGGATTTTTGATTTCTTATCATTTGTGAGGGCACCAAATGGTCTTCTGTGCGTGTCTCTGCACAGACTGTATATATATTGGGCGGCTAGGCGTAGTGGGTAGAGCGGCCGGCCAGAAACCTGAGGTTTGCAGGTTCGCTTCCCACCTATTGACATCCAAAAAATCGCTGCCGCTGTGTCCTTGGGCAGGACACTTCACCCTTTGCCCTCGGTGCCGCTCACACTGGTGAATGAAGGATGTCGGAGGGTCCGTAGGCGCAAACTGGCAGCCACGCTTCCGTCAGTCTACCCCAGGGCAGCTGTGGCTACTGATGTAGCTTACCGCCACCAGGTGTGAATGAATGTTGAGTCCTACTTCTCTGTGAGCGCTTTGAGTGTTTAGAAAAGCGCGATATAAATCTAAGTTATTTAGGATGGTTCAGCTTGTCGTTTTGGCTAGTTGATCTTTCTCCCCCTTGCTATTTTTGTCAGATATACAGTACTGCATAGCATTTTTATATTGCGTTCAAAGTGTACAAACCTTCACTGAAATACGGACTTTTGTCGAGGCTGAAATTTATTATTCATATTTACTTTGTTTCTTATGGCGAACATTGTTTTAATATACAAACTTGCCTATATACGAACTCTATTTAATAAGTGATTAGGTTTGTAAATCAAGGTTCCATTATAATAACAAAATAACCTCACCCAGGGACATGCATAAAAAACCTAAAATGCGGTATTATATCTAATTGTTTATTTATTTTCCTTGTCAATACAGATTGAACAGGAGAAGCTTGCATCCTTAAAGAAATCCGAGGACGACAAAAAGGACTCACGGGAGAGGGCTCAGTCAAAGAGCCCAAGAAGGTAATACAGTTCCTCCTTGGAAAAGATCTCTGAGTAAAGGTTTATATCTGGTATATTTAAAACACAATGTTTGCCTTTTTCAGACGGAAGACAAGGTCACCATCGCCGCGACGCAGGTCACCATCGCCGCGACGCAGGTCACCATCGCCGCGACGCAGGTCACCATCACCGAGACGCAGGTCACCATCACCGCGACGCAGGTCACCAGTGAGGCGGGAAAGGAAACGAAGTCCCTCACGTTCCCCGAGGCGTAACGCCAGTCCAGCTGGTAGAAACTCACCTCCTCCTCCCTTAATGCAGCTGCCCACAAAACCTGTGGAGCAGCCTATAGAGCCTGATATATCAGGAAAAACTCTGACAGAACCAGTCATCCAAGAAGCATCTTCCACCAGGTATGTTTTATGTGCCTGAACTTAGTGTTGTTGAAATTTTGTATACTCTTATTTACGTGTTTGAACTGACTTCAGGGTTTCACAATGGAAACGTAAGTTATAAACAAATTTTGTCATTTCAATCCTCCTCTTCTGACTCCTAGTGAAACTGTCATTGAGCTGGGTAAAGCAGACTTGGTGACTGAAAAGAAAGAACCGTCACATGAGATGATTAAGAAAGAGGGACGACCCAAGTCCAGAGAGAAAGACAGTAGAAAGGAGAGACCTCGCCACCGCTCCCGTTCTTATTCCCACTACCGCAAACGACGCTCTCGTTCAAGGTTGTTGCTCACATTCCTTGTCAGGTTGATTTCGTGCTTGACCTAATGAACCCTAACTATTTTCTAACCTTTGTTTTTATTTAAAAGATCTTACTCTCCACGTAGAAGGCAGAGTCCCAGAAGGAGAATGTCACCACGTCGAAGGAGCCCACCCAGACGGGGCCCTACCAGCTCCAGAAACAGACCAAGGCGTTCTCCTGTCCGCAGGTTGGTATTTGCTCAACCTTGGTTGGGGGTTTGGTATTGCTTTCTCATTCACTGCCAAACCTTTTATCTTATTAGTGGGTCTGGATTGTTACCACCATACAGGTATCCTAATCTACGTTTAACACACTTCCTTTTGGTCTAGATAATATGGACTGGATTTTCTGTGGTGTAAATTCTGTTAAACTTTTGCTCCACATGTTTCATCATTCCATGTATATACTGTCCTCTGGACCCCCTGTCAAAAGCTTCTTCTAGCTTATTTGGGGGACCCTTTCACGTACCCACATCTTTAAATGATGATATTCACTACTATTTTAATTGTTATATGGTATTGTGAATACACTTGTGAAACTTGTTGAAACTTAAAACTAGGGATGATGTTTGATAAGAAATTATCGAGTTCGAGCCCATTATCGAATCGTCTTATCGAACCGATTCCTTATCGATTCTCTTATTGAATCCAGATAGGTTGTTGTATATGGAAAAAAACACCCAATATTGGCCGTGCGCAACCCGAGGGTCCCTGGTTCAATTCCCACCTAGTACCAACCTCGTCACGTCCGTTGTGTCCTGAGCAAGACACTTCACCCTTGCTCCTGATGGGTGCTGGTTGGCGCCTTGCATGGCAGCTCCCTCCATCAGTGTTTGAATGTGTGTGTGAATGGGTAAATGTGGAAGTAGTGTCAAAGCGCTTTGAGTACCTTGAAGGTAGAAAAGCGCTATACAAGTACAACCCATTTATTTATTTATTTATTTATATTTATTTATTTAATAGGAAAACATTTTAATAAAATAAATAAAGAAATATTGGCTGTTACCAACGTATATTAAGTGGGATTTTTCAGAAAAACAAGTATATACAGTAACACAAAAACAACCTGTCTCTGTGATCACTATAAGTGTATAAATAATATTAGTGTTAAATAAAATCAGTACCTTGGGCACAAAACTGCAAATAATACAGCTCTAAAAAAAGTGCACTTCTGCTGCTATTGCAACATACTAACTACACACACTATGATACTAAGAATGCCACAGTCATCAATCGATTCTTCTTCCAAAAAATTTGCATATTTGGTTTTTAAGGATCAAGTCTGACCCACTCTTGGCTAATCGTGTTGCCAGCGGCGGAAAAAACACGTTCACATAGACCCGCTCGACATCCATTGCTTTCAGTCCCCTAGAGGGGGGGGGGGGGGTTGCCCAGCCCAGCCCATATATGTGCTCCTCTACAAGGTTCTCATAGTCATCATTGTCACCGACGTCCCACTGGGTGTGAGTTTTCCTTGCCCTTATGTGGGCCTACCGAGGATGTCGTAGTGGTTTGTGTTGTGGTTTGTGCAGCCCTTTAAGACACTAGTGATTTAGGGCTATATAAGTAAACATTGATTGATTGATTCATATGAAACTGATGTGCTGTAAGTGTGTTCATGTACGAAATAAACTGAAGAAAGAAAGAAAGCACTAGTTTATTAGACGGCTGCAAACTCTGTAGTGGTGTAGGCTACAAGATACTGTTAAGGTTATCAGACACATACAAAAAGGTTAACATTACCGTTAGCCACTGATGATACTTAGGTAACATTAGTCTAGCTAACGTTACTGCAGTCCTGGTTGACATAAGAGGTAAGGTTATTTTAGCCTAAAGGCTACAAGTGAGCAAATATGGAAATGAATCGGCAACAGTTAACGTTAGTTACTCAACGGCACTATCACTGAAACTGGGGCTGCAGGTTGAAGCAGAGGAAGAGGGGCGTGCTTCGTCATCTCTGTCACTGCTTCTCCATGTGTCAAAGACACGTCACGGTTCTCGAACATTCAGGTTAAGTGCGGCATGAACATGTTTCAACATGCTTGTTGTACTTCCCCCTTACATGAGATCGAAGCCTGGCAATATTTGCATATTGCCGTTTCCTCGTCGTCTTTTTTTGTAAAATGAAGCCATTCCTTGAGGCGTTTTTTTCCGGTCCATTATTTTTTGCTGCTTTCTGCATCTACTCCTTAATGACTGAGCTAGGTCATTTCCTGTGATGTCACACAGGGCATTTCCTGTGGGACGGGATTCGTTCCCAGGGATTTGAATAAAGAACCAACTCTTTTTCTTTACTATAGTGGCCTCGATGACGGGAACCGGTTTTCAAAAAGGGATTCGAGTCCATGGATTCTGTTCTTTTCTTATCGAACAACCGGGAGAACCGGTTTCGAACATCATCCCTACTTATAATCCCTATTCTGAGTGTGTGTGGAGTTTTTAACTTTTTAGATTGCAAACGAAACCCCCCACACCCCACCCTCTCTAAAAGTATCAGTACACCATTAAATATACCGTATTTCCTTGAATTGCCGCCGGGGCGCTAATTAATTTAAAACCTCTTCTCACTCCTGCGCTTACCAAAGGCATCCGGTAAAAGTAAGCATGAGCTAATTAATTTAAAACCTATTCTCACTCCTGCGCTTACCAAAGGCATGCGGTAAAAGCAAGCATGCGCTAATTATTTTAAAACCTCTTCTCACTCCGGCACTTACCAAAGGTATGGAGTAAAAATTTGAGTGTGATGTAAGCTTGGACCTTAAATCCTACTGAATAGCTCTTAATCTTCTTCCCTTTATGCAATTTCAAATTACCGGTATTGAAATCAGCCTCCTCCATTTTGAAAATGATGACAGGAGAAGTGTTACTCGTGACATCACGAGTTTGACCAGGCGGTAATAGTCACCATGCGCTAATTATTTTGGGAAGCGAGTTTGATCCGGCAGTAATTCAAGGCAGGCGCATACTATATGTCCTGCAGCAATTCAAGGAAATACGGTATACTTTGATGAACATACATTTTTTTTTTTTTTTTCAGACACAGTTGAAAATAAACACTATATAGATTTACCGGTCATAACATTAGTTACACCTGCCCAGTCTGAGATCAATACAGAGTTGCATAAAAAAGCCAGTGTTTATCTCACTGCATGGTGCACATCTGTGATTTTTTTTTTCCCTTTGTGTTCAACAGGAGGCGCTCCCGCTCTGCTTCGTCCTCTGCTAGCAGCACCTCACGCTCTCACTCACCCAAAAAAGTGATGAAAAGAATATCCAACTCACCCATGCGAAAACCACCGCAGATTCCTGGTGCCTCTATTAGCCCTCCCAGGAAAGTCAGGCGGTCACCATCTCCACGGGCCAGAAGGGGAAGAGGTTCGCCATCTCCTCCCAGATCTTCTGGTAAGGGCCTTTGTTTTATTTGCCTAATACGTAATCTGTTTTTGTGGTAAATACAAAGACTTGGTTAATGATACAGCATTTCAAATAAACAAACCATGTTTTCATCTCACCTAATTTTCTATTTCCCCCCTTAAGGTTTTAAGAGAAAATCTGGTGCTTGGGGTGATTCACCTTCTGATAACATTAAACCCAGGCGGTCTGGATCAGAATCGGGTATGTGTGTTGTAGAAAAATAATTGGCTTTCACACCACATTTAAAATATATATATATACATATATATATACATGTATCAGTTGATCATACTATTAAACAATATTATTTCTTGGTCTTGAAGTATCCTAGACCAGTGGTCCCCAACCACCGGGCCGGGGCTCGATTGGTACCGGGCCGCAGAGGAAATTTTTATAAATTTTTATGTATATATTATTATTTTTGCAATTATTTTATTTTTTAATAAAGCAACATAAAAACCATAAGATACCCTTACAATTAAATTAGTGCGCCAACCCAAAAAACCTCCCTTTTTCATGACAAATAAAAAAAAAAGAATTCCTCCCTCCCCCGCCGGGCCGCGGTAAAAAGTGGTGACCGGTCCGCAGCTACAAAAAGGTTGGGGACCACTGTCCTAGACAACGCTATGAACCAGTAAATTCAGTAATTTATCTTCAAAAGTAACTTTCAACATTATCTCTGATCCTGTTTTTTACTGGGAGGTATTTCAATATCTTTTATTGCAGACGATTATAAACATGAAAAAGGCACAACAGCAGATTCAGTGCAGCAGAGACGGCAATATCGCAGACAAAATCAAGAGTCCTCTTCAGGTTATACGCATTTATATTTATAATCTTTTCCCTCTCATAGCCCCACTAGCCTCATACCACAACATTCTTACTGGTTGTCTTTTTGGAGGATGGAAGTGGTACTATGACATAAATATTTTTGGTTTCAGATTCAGGATCTTCCTCCTCTGAAGATGAAACATCCAAGCGGCCAAAGACAGGACCAGGTGCAAGAAATGGAGACGTTCGAAGGAGACGTAGCCACACACCTTCCCCGCGTAGGCGACCAAGAGATTCCTCTCCGAGGTCAGACATTATAATTACATGCAATAATTTACCCTTGCTGCTTTGTTAATCCTTTTTATGGTTGTTTTAGGAAAAGGCAGTCACCATCCCCTGGTGCACGCAGACGCCGGTCTCCTAGTCCCCCAAGGCGTCGCAGGTCACCTTCTCCAAGAAGAAGGTAGATGAAGTACTTGCATAGAATATGTTGACAGTGTTTTGTAGTGGAAAATTTCTGTCCTGGGGTTACCTCTAAACTGAATGCATTGGGAGGGACACGACATAAGAGGTCAAGTCACCCTGACCAAGTGCTAGTTCTGTTGGTGGGGTGACTTTTGAACATTGGACAGTTACATAAGCTGTTATGCTACAATCAGGCCATCAGGGAGCGTATAAATATAAAGGGAAGACCAAGCCTGGTGTGTGCTCTTTCTTAATTCCTTCACGAGGGTTCACCTTCTTTCGTCTCCGGAGACATTGTCTGTGTAAACATATCAATTCAATCCAACTTTGTACCATTTGATTATGAGTAAATAAAACTGTTGTAACAAACTCTCTATTGTTCCTGTTTAAGATTCGGACTTTTCAACTACAGTTTTACTTTTTTTCAAATGTGTATTAATCCTTGCTTGCAACCTTTTTATGGAATATTTGATTAACAATGTTTTACTTGGGAAGACATGCGCTTCGGAACTTGTACAAATGCAATACATGACTTTCCATTCAAAATTTTGTGGTGCTTCACAGGTCCCCTTCCCCACCTCGCAGACGATCTCCATCCAACAGGCGTTATTCACCTCCCATCCAGCGTCGTTACAGCTCTTCACCTGTACCTCCTCAGAAGAGGAAATTATCTAGTTCTCCCGCAAGACGGGCTTCACCGAGTGGGAAACGGCGACTCTCTAGGTCTCCAAAGCGTAGGGGTTCTCCTGCACAGCGGAGGCGTACACCTCCCTCTTCTTCATCGCCGCCTCGACACAGAAGAAGCCCTATGCTGTCTTCTGGTCGGCCACAGAGGGACGCACGATCCCCTGTTGCAGCAGCAAGCTGCCGCTCGCCGTCACCCGCAAACCGTGGTCGCCCCGTCAGAGGTTCCAATAGTCCTGTGAGACGCTTTGAAACCTCCATCCAGCGGAGACACTCGCCATCACACAATGAGAAACCTATCAGAAGAGTTTCACGTACCCCAGAGCCACGCAACAATCAGAGGTAAATAAGTCACCACTTGTACCATTTAGTTTTTTTGAACAGCAATATTATTGGATTGTTCATTACCTTATCCCCACCTTTGCTCTTCCACAGACCTTCGCCGGGCCCCCAGCCCTTGAGAAGAGTTTCCTCCATATCTCGATCGGCTTCCCCTCAGCCAGCAGCTGTTAAACAACCAGCACCTGTGTCTGGCTCTCCATCACCGTCTCGCTCGGCCAGTGTGTCCCCGCCACCAGCCAAGAAGGCCAGCAGTGGCTCTGGCAGCCGGTCACCTAGCAAGGTTGGTTTCAATTTTATGATTATTTTTAACTTGCCTTAAATTTTATGATTATTTTTAACTTGCCAATGCATTTTAATATTGCTATAAATGACTCGAGAAAATAATATATTGTTTATTTGCCTTTGACCATCTTCCTTATGATTTCCCCTTTGTTTCTATGCATATTCTGTATCCCTCTCTTATATTCTTCATTTTAGTTTATTGTGCATAAATGCAAAATTAATCAAAAATGTGATCGCAATCTTATTTTGTAATATCACGTTTTTGCTGTTTTTTGCTAAATTATTATGCTAAATTACTTTGATTATTAAAGCTCCCTGGTCTTTTAACATATGTGCACTCTGTCTGTAGTAATCAACTAATTCCATTGGACCATATTGCCTATAATTTTTGGAGCCTCTTTTAATTACATCTTAAAATGTTTTGAATTGCAGAATTCAGATGCTGATGGAAGTGCAAAGAAGAAGAAGAAGAAGAAGGACAAGAAGCATAAGAAGGACAAGAAGCATAAGAAGCACAAGAAGCATAAGAAAGAGAAGAGCGACAACGTGGGGACTGGAGACAGCCAGCAGAACCAGGGTGGGGATGAAGATGGTGAATCACGAAAGGTTATGTCTGTTATGTCCTCCTAAAGGTTTTCTGCTCTGTAGACTGTGTACAACATTACTATAGTGGGTGTATGGTTTGAAAACAAAATCGATCTTAGTTGAGTACAAATTAAATGGTGACTCCTTTTTCAGGAGTCAGAGAGTGAAGTGGATGACAGCTTGGATGACCTGGAGAAACACCTTCGAGAGAAAGCGCTGCGGTCAATGAGGAAGGCACAGGTGTCTCCATCACAGATGTCCTAATACTGGCCCTGTTGAAAAAAAGTTTCCGTGTAACTTCAATGTTTTGTGATCAACCTGATTCAGCTCTAGAATGTACAAACTGCAGTCTTTTTTGTTTCTTTTTAAGGATTTGGTACATTTTGAAGTGTTCATTCTGAGTTTGATTTTGTCTGCCTGTTATCAAAACTGTACAAAACTTGTTGTCTATAACTACTAAATTGATAAGCATGACATCGATGTACACAGACGGTTGAGATGGACATGTTTCATTCCCCACTCCCCTAAGCCAGTTTTAGATTATTTTTGAGAAAAGATTGGATGTGCAGTGATTTTTTTCTGTCCCCTTTATATGCTATGGCATATAAAGGACGATGTTCACGCACAGCATTTCTTTCAGAGCGTCATGGCTGTGTAACAGGCTGTAACAAAAACAAGTCTGGTCCTTCTGGCAGTACACAATGCTTTAACCAGCTGTTTTTGTTTAAAGAGGATGCTTTAATTTATCCATCTCAACTTGATTTGTTTTTGACATCCTCGCACCAAACTGATTTATGGGAAACTGCATTATTTTTTGTATTTAGTTCCCCTAAGTTGTCGTGTCATCCTTTCAGAAATAAAGCCTTTTTATAGGATTGCTGTTCTGTTAATGCTTTAAATGGAATGCTCTGTAAGATAGTATTGCCGTATTTGGGTAAATATGTCAAAGTTGACAAAAATGATAAAAAGCAGTAAATCAGCTCAAGTAGGAAGCCTCGACACAATTTTCTTTAGTAATACACATCGCATACCAGCATCAATTCTATGAAATAAATTCCAAACGAGGAGGTTTTGAGGAGTGCGAAGGCTGTCTCTCTCGCCAAACAGGGGCAATGGATGCAGTGGGAAGGAGTGGAGAGGAGAAAGATAAGCTGGAAGGAGCTTTGGCAGATGGAAGCAAGTAAAATCAGCTTTATCATCAGAGCAACGTATGATGTGCTCCCATTATCAAAGAATTTCCATCAGTGGTATGGCGAGGATCCAATCTGTGCCCTCTGCCCAACCCCAGCAACCCTCAGACACATCATGACAGGATGTAAGATGAGCTTCACGCAGGGAAGATACACCTGGTGGCACAACCAGGTCCTCAAGAGCTTGGCATCAGCCCTGGAGAGCATGCGTGGTGCCGTCAACTCCTTGCCACCAAGAGCATCTAATCCCTTGAAAACGTTTGTCCGAGAGGGCGGGAAAACACCCAAACAGCTTTCCGCCAAACCAGAAACAGGACACCTATACCTGGCCCGCGACTGGAAGATGCTGGCAGACATCGGCAAACAGCTGGTTTTCCCACCTGAGATTGCCTCTACCAACCTCAGGCCAGACTTGGTGCTCTGGTCCCCTTCGGTGAAGACATAGAGCTCACAGTCCCATGGGAGGACTCTGTGGAGGAGGTCTATGAGCGTAAGAAGCTGCGCTACTCAGAGCTAGCAGAAGAAGCGAGACAGCGTGGCTGGAACACCAAGGTCTATCCAGTAGAAGTGGGATGCAGAGGATTTGTGACATCGTCTACCATCAGACTGCTGAGGAGTCATGTCAGGCTTTGTGGAGGACCATCAGAGCAGTCTCATAGGCAGCAGAAAGAAGCAGCCAGTGGATTTGGCTCAAGCGGGATTGGGCCCCAAAAAACAGCAGTGTAACAGGGTGAATTTTGGAAACAGTTGAGCACTGGACACAAGCTAAGGACTGATCATCCTTCGGCGGGCCACCTTTGTGGAGAGTGTATAGCAGGGGTGTCAAACTGAAATACAGAGCAGGCCAAAATTTAAAACTGAACAAAGCCCCGGGCCAAAGTTGAACAAATGAACCTTTTTAATAGAGACCCAAACAAGTTTTCCATTGAATATTGAACAAGCAAGGCTTATATATATAGTGACATGCAAAATTGAGTTTCAAATAATAATAAAAAAATATCAACAGCATATCAAATACAATTTTTAAATAAACATTGAATGCCTCTTTTGTATTTTCGGCCTTCTGAGGCAAATATCAAAACAAACATTTTCCACAGGCTAATAATAAATTTGGAAATAAAATAATCATGAATGAATCAAACATTCAAGCCTTGAAGGAGCAAGAGAAAGTGTGTGAATAAAACGTTAATTATATCTCAGTTTGCTACACTGATTTGCTTTAACACTGAATATGGAACACGCAACGCTTATATAACTTAATAGAGTAAAATCAACTTTTACAAAACAAGCGAAAAAACAATGGTATGTTGAATAAAATTTAAATAAATAATGTAATGCCTCTTTTCTTTTTGCAGCCTTCTGAGGTAAATATCAACATTAACTTTTTCCACAGGAAAAAGTTACTGTTGATATTTGAAAAGAAAATAATGAAGCGGGGGGTGTATATTGTAGCATCCCGAGAGAGTTAGTGCTGCAAGGGTTCCTGGGTATTTTTTCTGTTCTGTTTTTGTGTTTCGGTGCGGACGTTTTCCCGAAATGTGTTTGTCATTCTTGTTTGGTGTGGGTTCACAGTTTGCCGCATATTTGCAACACTGTTAAAGTTCTTTATACGGCCACCCTTAGTGTGACCTGTATGGCTGTTTACCAAGTATGCTTGTATTCACGTGTGTGTGTGTGTGCAAGCCTCTTATATTATGTGACTTGGCCGGCACGCTGTTTGTATGGAGGAAAAGCGGATGTGACGACAGGTTGTAGATGACGCTAAATGCAGTGCCTTTAAGGCACGCGCCCAGTGTTGTTATCCGGGTGGGAATTGGGAGAAATTCGGTTGCCCCGGGAGATTTTCGGGAGGAGCACTGAACTTCGGGAGTCTCCCGGGAAAATCAGGAGGGTTGGCAAGTGTGAGTATTAGCAGTGAATGCGGTGTTACAGCAGCACCGCCGCTATATAATACCGACGGGCCAGCTCTAGTGATAATTCAATATTGCCTTAAGGGCCAGAGTTTGACACCCATGGTGTATAGCAGGGGTGTCAAATTCAAATACAAAGTGGGCCAAAATTTAAAACTGAACAAAGCCACGGGCCAAGGTTGAACAAATTAACCTTTTAATAGGGACATGCAGGGTTTGGTGGTAGCGGGGGAGTGTATATTGTAGCGTCCCGGAAGAGTTAGTGCTGCAAGGGGTTCTGGGTATTTGTTCTGTTGCGTTACGGTGTGGGTGGTCTCCCGAAATGTGTTTGTCATTATTATTTCACAGTGTGGCGCATATTCATAACAGTGTTGGCATTGTTCATACGGCCACCCTCAGTGTGCCCTGTATGGCTGTTGATCAAGTATGCCTTGCATTCACTCGTGTCTGTGCTAAAGCCGCATATATTATGTGACTGGGCCGGAACGCTGTTTGTATGGAGGAAAAGTAGACGTGAACACAGGTTGCAGAGAACGCTTAAGGCAATGCCTTTAAGGCACGCCCTCAATATTGTTGTCCGGGTGGAAATTGGGAGAAATTCGGGAGAATGGTTTCCCCGGGAGATTTTCGGGAGGGGCACTGAACTTCGGGAGTCTTAGCAGTGAATGCGGTGTTACAGCGAAACTGCCGCTGTATAACACTGGCGGGCCAGCTCTAATGTTAATTTGACATTGCCTCAAGGGCCAAATGAAATTACAGGGAGGGCCAAATTTGGCTCGCGGGCCAGAGTTTGACACCCATGGTGTATAGTGTTTGAAGGCTGAAACACCCAATGACGCAATGGCACACTACTGAAGATGTGTCGCTTGTCCAATTGTCCTGGAATTTAACCCTGACCAAGTCTCATATCTCACAACTCACAAGAACCCCCCACACCCGCACGTTGTCTGTCTACCACTCTTAACAACAAGGACATTTCGAGTGTGTACTCTCCACATTTGGCACAAGGGACTGTTCAACATCTCGTCCTGTGTTTTTTGATTTTTGATTAGATTATGGAAATGCACATCGATTGCCATAAATGAATGACCGGACTGGTTTTTATCTGTTAAAAGTGCTGGAGTGGGGAAATTAATGAACACTGATGAGTGCACAGTACAGTACATTTCTCAAGATACAGGGCATCCTCCGTTCTTCCCATGTCATGCTGTCCCTCCTATTAACCTCCTCAGACCCTCCCATTTGGTACGTTGGCGATGCAAATGACGTCACCACGAAAAAAATCCACTTCTCAGCGTCTCTCAACGAGCAAGGTTTGCACTCCAGTGACGTCAAAGCAGCGCCTCTTTACTGCGTCGACTCGGCGGTCTCCTAGTCTCGCTTTGTGCCTCCAAGTAGCCACTGCGGACAGACAAAAGCCCAGCGTGGACCTCAGTGCGGGGGAGAAGCGGACCGAGCTGTATCGGGCGTAGTAGCCGAGAAGAAAAGTAGTCGCCAAAGTTCCAAGAAAGTAGCGGTCGCCATGTCACTGTCGGTACCGCAGAACGGCGTGAAGGCGGATGACGAGCCCGTTATTGAGCTCTTTGTGAAGGTAAGTTGTGTGTTTTTTGTTAAAAATCACTTTACCGCGCAGTGAAAGGGAATATTGCTTCTGTGAGGGAAATGTTAGTTTTTGCCACGTGTTAAGCTAACCCTTAGGCGTAGCATTAACATGTCCCCTTCTGGCCCTTCACGTGCTATTGTCTACACGAGTGCAGCGGGAGAGCCATCATGATCACTCCTGCAGGGTGGAGGCACTTCTCCCATCGCCTCGTAGGAAACATGCACTCTTCACCCCGGCTTGTGTTACTTGTGCACTAACTACATTTACATATGAAATAGGGCTGTTTTGTAAGCACTGTGTATGTTTGGGTGCTGTTCAGCCATGAATGGGCATGCCACCAAATCATTTGTTTTTGTATTACTGTACAGCTTCCTAATATTCCTTTTGTTTTGGTGTTCTACTGGCTAGCATCCATTGTGAAGAGCAAACAAAAGAATGTCATTGTATTATCCATATGTCTATACCAGGAGTCACCAACGCGGTATCCCGTAAGGACCAGATGACTCGCCCGCAGGCCTGTTCTAAAAATAGCTCAAATAGCAGCACTTACCAGTGAGTTGCCTCTATTTTTTAAATTTTATTTATTTACTAGCAAGCTGGTCTCGCTTTGCTCGACATTTTTAATTCTAAAAGAGACAAAACTCAAATAGAATTTGAAAAATCCAAGAAAATATTTTAAAGACTTGTTCTTCACTTGTTTAATTAAATACATTTATTTTTTTACTTTGCTTCTTATAACTTCCAGAAAGACAATTTTAGAGAAAAAATAAAATATTAAAAATTTTAAGATTTTTAAAAACAATAAACCTTTTTACCTTTTACATTCCTCCCTCTTCTTTGCTGATAATTTACATTAATGTTCAAGTGAAATTTTTTTTAATTGTAAAGAATAATACATACATTTTAATTAAATTCTTCATTTTAACTTCTGTTTTTTCGACGAAGAATATTTGTGAAATATTTCTTGAAATTTATGATTAAAATTCAAAATTATTATTCTGGGAAATCTAGAAAATCTGTAGAATCAAATTTAAATCGTATTTCAAAGTCTTTTGAATTTATTTTAAAATGTTTGTTCTGGAAAATCTAGAAGAAATAATGATTTGTCTTTGTTAGAAATATAGCTTGGTGCAATTTGTTCTATATTCTAACAAAGTGCAGATTGGATTTTAACCTCTGCGATGAGGTGGCAACTTGTCCAGGGTGTAGACCACCTTCCGCTCGATTGTGGCTGAGATAGGCACCAGCGACCCCAAAGGGAATAAGTGGTAGAAAATTGATGGATGGATTTTAACCTATTTAAAACATGTCATCAACATTCTAAAATTAATCTTAATCATGAAAAATTACTAATGATATTCCATAAATTCTTTTTAATTTTTTTCAAAAAGATTCAAATTAATTTAGTTTTTTTCCTCATTTTTTTTCGGTTGAATTTTGAATTTTAAAGAGTCGAAATTGAAGCTAAACTATGTTTCAAAATTCAATTTTGATTTTTTTTGTGTTTTCTCCTCTTTTAAACCGTTCAATTCGGTTTTTTTTTCATCATTTATTCTCTACAAAAAACGTTCCGTAAAAGGAAAATAATATATGACGGAATGACAGACAGAAATACCCATTTTTTTTATATATATATAGATTTATTTATTAAAGGTAAATTGAGCACATTTCTGGCAATTTATTTAAGTGCGTATGAAGCTGGTTGGTAGCCCTTCGCATTAATCAGTACCCAAGAAAGTAGCTCTTGGTTTCAAAAAGGTTGGTGACCCCTGGTCTATACACTTTATCTTATTTAACTGTAAATTCTGATGGGCAACACTAAATTGGCCATAGTGTGTGAATTCTGTCTGTCTGTCTGTCTTTGTTGGCCCTTTGTTGACTTGTCCAGGGTGTACCCCGCTTTCTGCCCGAATGCAGCTGGGATTGGCTCCAGCGACCTCAAAAGGCACAAGCATTAGAAAACAGATGGATGTTGACATAAAAGCTAGCTTTGCACAATTCTCTGCACTATATTACATTTTGAAGCTGAGATGAACCTGCACTGTTCTGATCCTTCTCGATAGGAGCGACACTTTCTCTTTAGAGGACTTTAGAAGGATAAGCAAACTGCATTAATTTTCACTCTTTCTTAAGCAAGGCGGGAAAAGGGAGTGGGGGGACTGTGATATGTGAACTGGATTTAAGGCCTACTGAAATGAGATATTCTTATTTAAACAGGAATAGCGGGTCCATTCTATGTGTCATACTTGATCATTTTGCGATATTGCCATATTTTTGCTGAAAGGATTTAGTAGAGAACATCGACGATAAAGTTCGCAACTTTTGGTCGCTAATAGAAAAGCCCTGCCTTTACCGAAAGTATGTGCGCGTGACGTCACGAGTTGCAGGACTCCACACATAGTCACATTGTTTTTAATGGGAGCCACCAGCAGTAAGAGCAATACGGACCAAGAAAGCGACAATTTCACCATTAATTTGAGCAAGGATGAAAGATTCGTGAATTAGAATATTGATAGTGAAGGCGGCAGTGTGAGCGTTTCAGATGTAATTAGACACATTTACTAGGATAATTCTGGAAGATCCCTTTTCTGCTTATTGTTTTAATAGTGTTTTAGTGAGATTCTAAAGACATGCCTCAAAGTCGGATGGCTGTGCTGAACACGCAGCGTCTCAGAGAGAAGCCGAGGAGCCAAGCTCACAGCTGCCTTTTTTGACAACTACAGGAGGAAGTCCCATAATCCACTGATTTCTCCGATAAGATATATATCACAATTTCGCCTTCCAAAGACATGCTGGTTGACGTAGAGAAAACATGTTCGTTTGACCGCTCTGCTTCACAACAAACAAACAAACACTGGCTGTGTCTCGGTGCTAAAGACAGCTGCAATCCACGGCTTTCCACCAACAGCATTGTTCTTTATAGTCTCCATTATTAAAAGAACACATTGCAAAAGATTCAGCAACACAGATGTCCAAAATACTGTGTAATTATTCCATTAAAGTAGACGACTTTTAGCCGCTAGTGGGGCAGCGCTAATATTTCCTTACAGTCCGTGACGTCACGCGTACGCGTCATCATTCCGCGACGTTTTCAACAAGAAACTTGCGGGAAATTTAAAATTGCAATTTAGTAAACTAAAAAGGCCGTATTGGCATGTGTTGCAATGTTAATATTTCATCATTGATATATAAACTATCAGACTGCGTGGTCGGTAGTAGCGAGTTTTAGTAGGCCTTTAAATGGCGGTGCAGTGGGCTTGTGTTCTTTGATCAAGGCCAGCAAAATAATGCCTTAATTCCATTGATAATTCAATTTGTTTGGTGTATTTCCAAGCACACTTGACCTGAGGTTATTTAGTTTCACTCAGCACACTTAACACTTAAAATGTTCAGTGAGGTTTCCATTTTTCCTGGATTCAAATAGGAAAATCTTCGTCTGCTGCTGACGCGCAATGCAGCTTTTGTTTGGACCCCTTTTCTAGCGTCCAGAGCTTTTCTCTCAGCATTTACATGAAAGGTTACATCATCCTCAGGCCTGGAAGGTTTACACATGATGTGTCCAGCTCTTCCCTTCTGCTCCTCCTTCCTTGGATTGTGCACTTCATTGTGTTTCTTTTTTCTGCCCGTCCCAGTTGTGTGGTACAAAGGTGGGCCTTGTTTGACTACAAAATGTTTCATGTCTGTTTTTTTTTTTATTACATGTTAACTATAGACAAGGGGTGCCCAAGTTTTTTGCTCCCGAGGGCCAAAGTTAAAACATGCCAATGAACTGCAAGCCCAGCACAGCAATTTTAAGAGTGGAAAAAGTTCCTTTAATTAGTGCAAATAAAATGATAGATGCCATCAATAGTTCTAAGATCTTGGGACGTGCCAAACTTTTTCACTTCAAATATTGGAGCCTTGAGTATTTGCTTATAGTAATATTATCCCAATATCAACAGGAATCATACTTTCATTATGTAGTGTGAACTGTTAGAAAAGGTTTGAATAAAATGAATTACTCAACAATGGTAGGTCTGGAAAAACACTAACCTTTTTAATAACTGTTCGGAATAGATTTATGCTGTATTTACTGTATTTTCAGTACTTCATAGTGCACTGGTATTCAGGCCGCACCCACAAAATTTGAAATAATTGTGTTTATACTGTACATTTGCCGCACCGGACTAAATGCCATAAACGCTATTTACATACGGTAATTGTTTCCAAACGGTGCCTGTAAGATGGCAGTAAAACGGCTGGCTAAACAAAACAGAAGTCATCATCATGGACCCATAGCTGCAAAGGCTAGCTCCCCAATCAGCTAAACGGACTCGTTAACGCCACGGCGACGTTTTGGTGAATTTACAAAACCCAAACAACACAAAAGATTGCCATTGTAAATGAATACTAACACATACACTTGTAAACATGTTGATATATTTGTCAATGCTAACTACACTAACTTGATTACATTTCAATAGCACAATCAAAAATGTATGAAAACACTCCTACAGACATCAGAAATGGGACAGTTTTGTAAGTATGAATTAGGGCTTGCTGATATGGCAAAAAAATGGTCACGGATCCTATTTTCATATCATACGATCTTCATTAATATAAAAAAATGTTTTCTAAATTACAGTCGGATAGTCCCGTGCAGGAATATAGCAAGTACCGTTGCATCACTACTTTTTACTATTGCAATATCTTGTAACAGACATTTCTGACATGTTTGATCGCGGTAATATATGCTCAGAGCTAACAACTGTCATTTTGTTCATATGTATAATTGGGCTTACTAGAGGTGCCGAGGTACAGGTAACCCACGCTATTTCTTTTTCGGTACATTTTGTGGGAGTAGGACAACTTTTTTATTTTGCTTTCATCAAAAAGTGAATTCTGCAGTAAACTAAGTATCTCTGGTGTACTGCATACTACAAGACTTATTGAGTTAACATTTAAATGGTAAATAGGTTATACTTGATTAGCACTTTTCTACCTTCAAGTCCGCATTCAGGGTGCACTGCAGCAGATAGTGAAACTTAAGCCGCTGCTCCTTGTAAGTGTTGTTTCTTTATTTTGTTAATCTGGGCTGCAGTTCTAGTTGTGTAAGTGGAAAGAGTTTCAACATTGATTGAACATTAATTCCGTTGTGACGATCAAGCCTGATTTTCGTGCGGCGTAACGGGAGGTCGCGCATGTACACGAACACCAAACACTTTGACGAAAACACACGCAAACGTACACACACAAACATTCACAGACACACACAGGATCATGATCAATAAAAGTGGAATGTTTCGTGCATGATTATACTAAGCATAGTTGCTTCCGTACTGTTTACTACTGCGGTAACTTCTAACAGACAGTTCGCCATGTTGGATCGAGGAAATATGCGAACAGCTGATCCCTGTGATCAAACTCAAATGAATCGTGATTGATGATCAAGATCATATATTCGCACAGCCCTAGTATGAATTGTTTGTTACATTATAAAAGTTAAAAATGTTGCCTGGAATGATGAATGAAGAATCCTTTCAAGCAGAAACAGTGCAGACGAATACTTCCAGTGAACGAAACTGAAAGTACATTTTCAACCCTTAACACCTGCATCCAAAGATGGTGCCGTAGCACAAACAATAACAGACTTTTTCAGTGTCTGTCCGTGTTCTATGAAAACTATTTGTTGAATGCAAAACATTATGGCCATTAACAAAAAAAAATCCATAAATTAGCCGCACTATTTTATAAACTGCAGGGTTCAAAGTGTGGGGAAAAGGCTTATTGTACAGAAAAACAGTAAATGAAAGTGGAGTGGTAATTTTTTTTGGGGACACAAATATGTTCCTATACGTTTTGCCTTGGAGACTTTGTATGTGTGAGTGATATGCAAGTATAATTATTTGATACTTGTTTATGTTGACATATGTGATTTTTTTAGACTGCAATATTGTTTAATGTAGGATTCTCATTAGGTATGTGTAGCTTGTGTGCTTAGCTGTTGTGTAGTTGCTGGCTCCTAGTAGCCTATAGCATATCCTGTTTAGTTTTTGTAAATGACTTGACCAAAACACAAGTTAAAACCAACTTTATGTGTCCCATTGGAGGACGAAGAGGGTAGCTGGCTGTCCAGATTTGCAGAAGTCAACAAGCTAGAGGCTTGCTTGTCTCGGATACTTTACATGCAAACTGATATAATCCGATGCTGATGTTCCCTTTGATACTGAACTACACTGTACAAAGGGATGGGTAGCAAATTTGGTACATTTTTAAGGCACCGACCAAATCTTGTTGTGTGGGCTACCGGGTATTGATCCTTATAAAATCAAACAGTACGACATTTCAATACCTTTTTGTATTGAGATTATGCACGTGATGTCACGCCAAGTTGCAGACACAATCGGTGTTCAAACACTTGGGGAGCAAAGCACTCGAGATCACTAAGAGCAGACTCAGACTACTTCTAGGTGATGTTGCAATTTTCATTGCCATCGAAGCACTTATGCCTGATAGAATACGCTTGAACGTACAGTGTGGCTCCACTTTTCAAAATATTCTAGTTCGATGCTAGTTTATGGATTAGTGATTGATATGCTACTGATTAGCATAAGCAATTATATATGGGGATTTTAACACTTCTAAATTTGGTATTGAAATCTTTAAATCAAACAGCTGGTGTCCAATAAGTACAATACTTACAATACAAACGCTTTTTAGGGTGCCATCTAGTGATATGCTAAATAATCACTTTTACTAATATATTCAAACACAGTGTTACTGTTCAAACTGTGTAATGTTACAGTGGTCAAACATATTAAATATGCTTGTTGATAAAAACTTTTGCCTTTTTTTTAATGAATATTTAGGCCAACTATGATACTGTATTTTACTGTTGCTCATTATGGTGGTACTTAATGAAAAAAGGTTGAGAACCGCTGACCTAATGTCTTGGAATTCCAAGTACATGCAAAGTCAACAATACAATACTTCTCAAGGAGACTCAGAAGTGTAAGGAATCAAGATTTAACATAACATCCTAGCTACCCGGTATTAGTACTATTTCGATACAAATGGGAAAGGTGCCGATCCCTAACTGTACATACAGTACGCTACACACATGTTGGAGATAATTAGGAATTATTTACATTTGAATATGAAACTGTTCAATGTTTCAATAAAGCAATGTCTTACAAAATTCAAAAGTATTAATTTGTTTTCCATCCATCTCCGTACCAACTGCAACTTGCTGGTGACACTAAGCTCAGTGGACACTTACCTCCTAAGAACATTCTGTTTAAAGCCTCACAATCTTGAGGTTCTGTCAAATCCTGACCAGCATGATGACATTTAAATTGCAATTGTAATTGAACAAGGGCATTAATTTCTTGATTCATAGATCACACACCACCTGTATTGTTTGCCATTCAAGTCCTTGATGGAGAACAGCTAAATGGGTTGTACTTGTATAGTGCATTTCTACCTTTTTTTTTTTTTTTTTTAAGGAACTCAAAGCGCTTTGACACTATTTCCACATTCACCCATTCACTGATGCTAGTACTGAGATAGTTTGACATGTGCATGCAGAAGTCCATTGATCGTTTTTGTTTTTGGGTAACGCTTCTCCATGACAAAGGTGAATCATAAAACGGGAAATGGCGGACTGAATTATTGTGTAAGTGTATTTGATTTAATGTAAACAAACATGTTGTCATCCTTGGCCTGTTCGGCAGTTTCATTGGTCTGATGACACAAGACTAAATGTATTGGCTGCATGGGAAGCACGTGAACTTGTAAAATTTCATGAATAATCTGCAGCATTGTATAAAGCTCAGGGTTCAAAGCATTGGAAAAAAGAAGGGGCTTATACAAAACCCAAAATCAGTGAAGTTGGCATGTTGTGTCAATCGTAAATAAAAACGGAATACAATGATTTGCAAATCCGTTTCAACCTAAATTCAATTCAATACAGTGCAAAGACAAGGTATTTAATGTTTGAACTGAGAAACACTTTTTTTTTTGTGCAAATAATCATTAGCTTTGAATTTAATGACATCAAAACATTGCAAAAAGTTGGCACAGGGCCATTTTACCACTATATTACATCACCTTTCCTTTTAACAACACTCAGTTAACGTTTGGAAACGGAGGAGACCAATTTTTGAAGCTTTTCAGGTGGAATTCTTTCCAATTCTTGCTTGATGTACAGCTTATGTTTTCTCCGTTGTCTTATTTTACGCTTCACAATGCGCAACACATTTTCAATGGGAGATAGGTCTGGACTACAGGCAGGCCAGTATAGTACCCACACTCTTTTACTACGAAGCCACGGTGTTGTGACACGTGCAGAATCTGGCTTGGCATTGTCTTGCTGAAATAAGCAGGGGCGTCCATGAAAAAGACGTTGTTTGGATGGCAACATAGATTGCTCCTAAACCTATATTTACCTTTCAGTATTAATGGTGCCTTCACAGGTGTGTAAGTTACCCATGTCTTGAGCACTAATACACCCCCATACCATCCCACATGCTGGCTTTTGAACTTTGCGACTATAAGAATCTGGATGGTTCTTGTCTTCTTTGGTCCGGAGGACATGACGTCCACAGTTTCCAAAAAATATTTTAAGTGTGGACTGGTCAGACCACAGAACAATCATCCATGAGATCTGCCCAACAAAGTCGGCAGCGTTTCTGGGTGTTGTTGATAAATGGCTTTCACTTTGCATTGTAGAGTTTTAACTTTCATTTACAGACGTAGCGACAAACTGTAGTTACTGACAGTGGTTCCTTAGCCCATATCCTTTACACACTGATGTCGGTTTTTGGATGCAGTACCGCCTGAGGGATCGAAGGTCACGGGCATTCAATGTTGGTTTTTGGCCATGCTTATTACGTGCAGTTATTTTTCCAGATTCTCTGAACCTTTTGATGATATTATGGACCGTAGATGGTGAAATCCCTAAATTCCTTGCAATAGCTTGTTGAGAAATTGCTAAGCAAGAAATAACTACAAACACAATAAAACAATCATTTACTGTACAATGTTTGCTCTTACTGGGATGCCGACTGAAAAAGTGTTTGTGTCTTCCCATTTAGATGTAGAAAAATCATCATCCCCATGCAGTTTAAAAAAAAAAAGTTGGGCACAAACAAGCATCTTTTTGTGTCTTTCTGGCAATCACTGGGTCGAAGTTGAATGTCAAAGTTGACCGTCTCTTTTTATGTCCACAGCCTTCTACTATACAGGAGAGAGGCATGATTTTTAATCAGGCACAAACTTTTACCAATTCAGTCAGAGGCGAAGCAGCGGCTCAGTATGTCAATAGCTCTGCGTTAGCGCTGATAATAACACTATCGCTAATACTTGGTTAATGTTCAGGGCATGACATGTAAATAGAGTATTGTAGGTGGTTTTGGTATTTTTTTTCAGAGGGCTTTATGGGCTCAATAGATTACTTCCATCAGCTTTATTGTAAGCCAACTTGTACTTGCTGCATGTTACAAATTAGAATGCATAAAAAAGATGTGTTCTTGTCTTACATGGGGATTGTGACTGATAGGCAAAATGCCAAAATACGTATTTGAACACGCCTATTTTTCTTTTTATTCATTAGTTAGGGGATGAGCTAGAAATAATAATTCTTTACCATACCAAAACATTTTTGGAAACTCTTTTAGCTTACATTTTGGTAAAGGCCCTTTTCTGTTCAAGCGTGACACTGCTCCAGTGAATAAATACCCATCTATTAAGGCATAGTTGGAGGAAGAACTTGAGAAACCTGACTGCAACCCTACAAAACACTTTTGGGATGAACTTGAACTCAGGTCTTCTCGTTCAACATCATTGATCTCAGACTTTACAAATGTTCGTCTGGATGGATGATAAAACAAATCCCACAGATAAGCCCATTCAGAAGACCAAATGCAAAATGTTTTTTTTGTCTCATTTCAGTTTTGTAGGCAAATCTGCTATGATTTGTATTTGTTCTTTTTACTGAATGCCAATATTAGGTTGGCTTGGTGTGATAATATGGCCTGGCTTTATACATATTCAAACGGTTTTGATGCCACAAGTTAAGTTTGCATTTTTTCTTTGTATTTGCACTAGAGACAAGTCCACATCTATTATTAATGCATCTGGTCTTATTGTGCTGTGTAACACAGTATTGTAGATGGTCCCAGTCATGCTGGTTGCCATAGGGGCAGTTGCGGCTGATTGCACCCATACTCTCCACATACAACATTGTTAGATATGTGTGCTACCAGCCACATATTAACACACACAAGCACTGTATGTCAAGCACAAGTTTGCACTGTGAGTGATTTTGAGAGAGCATATTTTAACCATCAAAAGCGGCCAACTAGTCTAAAGTAGAAAATCATTTTATTGATCCTGCTAACGATCCCTGGAATGTTTGGAGCAACAATTGTTAAACGTTGCTATAGGAACACTTATGTTGGTACTCATCTTTAAGAGAGTGAAGGTTGGTGTTTATTGTGTTGGGTTGTACATTTCCGTGATGATATTATTTAAAAAAAGACTGACAATTGTTGACTTCATCCAAGAATAGTGAATTAAATATTGTCCACAGCCTATTTGCTATATACTGAAGCTAGAGACTCTCATTTATTCATGTTTTGAGGTGTGAACGGAATTCCTTCTGATTTATAAAGACTACTGCAGTGTTATACAGTATATTCACAGGAATAATGACTCAAGGCATTTACCAAAACCATTTTCAATGGTTAATAAACTATGAATGAATCAGAAGAGAGATTTTTTTCCTCTACGTCTGTTTTCATGTTTTGAGTCCCCCACAATCGCACAAATCCCGGCCAATAGTGCAAGCTACTCAACATCTGTGAGATGCATGTATGTCTGAATGGCATATTGCCATTCCGTGCTTGTGTATGTCTCACTCGTACTATTGAGATGAAAGCTTAAAATATACCTGAAATAAATGGAAAAAGATGCTCTACTTTGATCACAGAATCTTTTGATCATCAAGAGAATGATTAGGATTAGTCTGAACAATATCCAAGGGCATCTAATTAAAATCAAGGTAATTTTATAGTTTGTATAAAAGTCTAGAAGGTAGTGAAAGTGAACAACATGGTAAGAATCATGATAATATCATGCAAATTGCCACCACTACAACAAATATAAACTTTTTACTGACGTTCTGACCGCTGTTTCAAAAGTCCTACAAATAGAATTATTCACACAGAACTGAGCTATAGGTTTGTGTTACTACCAGACTTGACCTTGTGACTTTTTTATGGAAACATAATGACCCTTGTTGGGTGGTTATTGTGTTTCAGTCGATGCAGTAGTTCCAAATTGTTAGTTTTGCATGTGACTATAGCTTTTACCAGTCTGCTAATCATTTATCATTTAGCAATACCATGTCTAAACTGTTCTCCTTCTTTCTAGATATGTCATTCCTCTATACATTGGGTTGTGTGCGAAATAACCAAGAGCTGATTTTTTTCTGTTTAAATAAGAAAATCAGTAGAACAGTTTGTTTTTCTCAAAAGCTATAACAATGCTCATGTCATCATCCTGAGTGTAGGGGGCAGAGATTAATGGCTTGTCCTTACTCCAGTGCTTGCATTTTCTTTTATAGTTTCACCTCTGGCACATTTGACTGGCTTTCTGGACACTGGACCCAATATATTGTGCATCTGAAAATGTATGTTTTTTAACTTTTAACTTTTGAAAGGTTAGGTCATTAATACAGAGGGTGATTCTGTTTAGCCAAATCTAAGAAATTGAGTTGCACAAAAAAGCAAATGCAATCTCGAATCAGACAAACATTCAATTTAATTTGATAGTGATTTCAGTTATGGAACTGCATCACAGGCTAATGCTGATTGTTTTCCCCACCGACTGCCATCACACCTGACAAAGTTTGCAGGCGGAGTGATCGCACTAATATTGTCCCAATATCAATATTTGGGTATCGGTTCGTACCACTAAATATGTCATTATTGGCTTTATTTTAACAGAAAAGATTATGACAGGTTAACCATACTTTTGTTATTGCAATCAAACAACAATTTTAGCATTCAACAAGTCAACCATGAATAGATTTACGTGGACCCGTCTTAAACAAGTTGAAAAACTTATTCGGGTGTTACCATTTAGTGGTCAATTCTACGGAATGTGTACTGTACTGTGCAATCTACTAATAGAAGTTTCAATCAATCGATCAAAAAAAACATAGACAACTTTTCTTTAATGTATAAGTAAACATACGGGTTACAAAGGCCCTAATTCGGCTGCTTATGTAAGCAGTTAGATATTGCCTTTTCTGATTGCATTGTTTGGTCAAAATTATGAAGGACAAGCGGTAGAAAAATCGATGGATGGAGTATTAATCCACCTAATCATTTACTATTAATCTCTGGTTACTTTCTGTTTTAATGTGTTCTATCTACACATCTGTTAAAATGAAATAAGGACTTAATTATTTGATGTTTGGATACTTAACATACACTTTAGGTGAGACTATACATTTTGTGTATTGATCCGATACCAAGTATTTACAGAGTTATACAGTGGTAATAATTAAAGTATTCCTCAGTTCAAGAACTTCTTTCCTGAGTTTAGAAAATATTTAAAAAATTACACAAGATTTTGTGATAAAAACAAAAAAACCAATAATTGATCATTGTAGTATTGACTATATACGGCTCTTGTACTTTGTATCGGTAATCGATATTTGTATAGATCCACCCATTTTTTTTTTACTTTCAGGAGCGCTAGCTTGCTCTTAGCGGTTAGCTATTGTATCCTCTTACAGTGTGATGCGTGGTTAGATAAGATATCCAGTTTTTTTTTACATGGCGGCGGGGATTAGTTATGTAGAAATAGCTAAAACATTGTTGAGGGATGTTAGTCGCGAGCTAGCTATGTTAATGTTTGAAGCTTTACCTTTATTGTGAGTTTTGAAGTCAAAATATGTCCATTACCCCTATTCTGTCTCCATAATGTTTTCACTCGTAAGTGCTCTTATGTGTGTTGACTCACATGTGCCTGGTTTCAAATGTATGAAATATTTTCCTTTGTTCTATATGTTTCTATCAAAGTATCTTGTCAACGGTAATTCAAGGACCTTCCATGAAGAGCAGCAAAAAGACCATTGGATGTTTTTTTAAAGCAGAGCAAGACAATGAGGGGTCTTGTTGATGGAAATAATACTAATCAAAAGCTTAAACACATACATTGGTTTGTGCATGCAATATCCTTTTAGGATTGAGATTAAGATCTAGGCCGATATTGTCGTGATTAAAATGTTTTGCTGAATTTTGCAGTGAATAACTGTCCAGGAACAGTCTTACTTGCAACTGGTAACCCAAGACTGAAATAGGCATTTATGGTCTTCTCTTACTTCAACCACCTAAAGTAAGCTTAGAAAAACAGATTAAAGGCCTTGAAGGTTTGATAGGAATTTACAGCAATGTTTGTTCATGGCGTATTGTGTTGATCCTCATCCACTGATATGTTTCTGTGACATCACCTCTCTGCAGGTAGATGTGTATTTATGATCCCACACGAGTAGAATATTCTTACATTTTATGCAACTCGGTCATTTGCGACACAATCCAGTCTGCTTGTATGTCAGGCTTGTCCTTATCCAAGAGGAGCTTTAGCACAAATAGTAATGTAAAAACAATGTGTTGTGTACCAAAACATTGAGGATAAGATTAAGGGGTTAACTTATCTTCACTGAACTTTAATGGACAAAATGCACTGATGGCTTTGTTTTCTCTGAAACTCTGGCAGGCTGCATCTTAAGGCCAGCAATTTCAAATGTATACACCCCAATAACTGTGTCTATGTCACCAACATAGATTGTTTTATATGAAATGGATTATTTATGTGACTATATAAAGTAAGAGAAATGTTAGAATACACTTGCGAATAGTAATGTGCGATATGGACAAAAAAATATATATCTTGATACAGGTAATTGTTATAAAAAGATATGTATCACTTTATACCATATTTTCTGGAATAAAGTGTGCACAGATATATAAGCTGCTAAGGGTGTATTTATTTTTTATTTTTGAATGAATCACAATTCTTATTTCTAATGGTTCTTAATCGATTAAACAAATCAAAAATCAATGAATATATATGTAAATTAGGGGTGTAACGGTACACAAAAATTTTGGTTCGGTTCATTTCGGTACAGTAAGAAAAAAACTAAATATACATTTTTTGTTTATTTATTTACCAAATTTGTAAACAATGGCTTTATCCTTTTAAAATTGGGAACACTATAATAATTCTGCCCACGTTAATCCACATTAAACTGCCTCAAGTTTTTGCTTAGATTAAATAAAATGACAAAACCTTTCTTCTACATATAAAAAGTGCAACATTAAACAGTTTCAAGTCAACTCATCAGGCTTAATTTATCACAGCATTTGGGAAGCCTGTAGTTGACTTTTATTATGTAAATGTTATATTTGTATCAACATGTGATAGCAGGGACCCTGCCATTCAGGGTCCATGTGTGTGTGTGTGTGTGTATATATATATATATATATATATATATATATATATATATATATATATATATATATATATATATATATATATATATATATATATATATATATACACACACACACATACCGTATTTCCTTGAATTGCCGCAGGACATATAGTATGCGCTTGCCTTGAATTACTGCCTGGTCAAACTCAGTTCGCAAAATAATTAGCGCATGCTTAGTATTACCGCCTGGTCAAACTCATGACGTCACGAGTGACACTTCCCCTTTCATGATTTTCAAAATGGAGGAGGCTGATTTCAATACCGGTAATTTGAAATTCGCTAAAGGGAAGAAGATTAAGAGCTATTCAGTAGGATTTAAGGTCCAAGCTTACATCACACTCAAATTTTTACAGCATGCCGAAGTGAGAAGAGGTTTTAAAATAATTAGTGCATGCTTACTTTTACCGCATGCCTTTGGTAAGCGCAGCAGTGAAAAGAGGTTTTAAATTAGCGCCCTGGCGGCAATTCAAGGAATAAATAAAGTAATATCTAATCTAATATATATAACACTTTTTTTTTTTTTCTGCAAATCTGTACTGTCCAGCCACTCAGGCAGATCATATTGTTGATATAGCTGTCCATATCTACTGTACAGATTTACTTTAGAAAAGATAAGTGTAGGATACTTCTCTTGCTGCCCTATTTGTATTTGACTTCATTAAATGTTTGGGTTGAATTTTATTAAACAAAACCAATTTTCTTGGAGGCTGAAGGAATGTAGCTAATCATAAACATGGCGCCCAATGTGATTAAAAAGTATTAATTTTAAATCGAGAATCAAATCGTTACCCCCAAGAACCGAATTGAATCGAATCATGTGGTGCCCAATGATTTACAGCCCTATAAGCCGCATCCACTAATTTCTACAAAAAATAAATGCCTCTCAACATATTAGCCACACCACAGATTTATGTTGTGGAATGAGTTATTTCGACATAACTATTTGGTAAATGTTGATTTAAATACCTTAATTGTTTCCAAACAGTGTCAGTTACATGTCAGTAAAACGGCTGCTCAAACAAAACAGAAGTAATCGTCAAGGACCTACTAGCCGCATAAGCTAGCTCTCCAATTAGCCAAACAAACTCAAAGAGTCCACAGTAATGTTTTGGTGTGTTTATGAAACTGAAACAATACAAAAATAATGCCATTGTAATTAATAATGCTAACAAAGACACTCGTAAATGTGTTGGCATGTTTGTTAATGCTAACAACGCTAGCGTTAGTAAAGTATGATGGCACGTACAAATTTGCATGAATACGCTACTACAGACATCGCTGGGCCCGAGCTCATCTAAGATGGACTGAGGCAAAGTGGAAAAGTGTTCTGTGGTCTGACGAGTTCACATTTCAAATTGTTTTTTGGAAGCTGTGGACGTCGTGTCCTCTGGACCAACGAGGAAAAGAACCATCCGAATCATTAAAGGCGTAAAGTTCAAAAGCCAGCATCTGGGATGAGAGTATATTAGTGCCCAAAGCATGGGTTACTTGCACATCTGTGACGACATCATTGTTGCTGAAAGGTACATACAGGTTTTTGAGCAATATATGTTGCCATCCAAGCAACGTCTCTTTCATGGACGCCCCTGCTTATTTCAGCAAGACAATGCCAAGCCACATTTTGCACGTGTTACAACAGCGTGGCTTCGTGGTAAAAGAGTGCGGGTACTAGACTGGCCTGCCCGTACTCCAGATCTGTCTCCCATTGAAAATGTGTGGCACATTATGAAGCGTAAAATACTACAACAAAGACCAACTTAAGCTTTACGTCAAGCAAGAAGGGGAAGTAATTACATCTGAACAGCTTCAAAAATTGGTCTCCTCAGTTCCCAAATGTTTACTGAGTGTTGTTAAAAGGAAAGGCCATGTAACACAGGAGTAAAAATGCCCCCGCAGCAACTTTTTTGCAATATGTTGCGTCCATAAATTTTAAGTTAATGATTATTTGCCCCCAAAAATTTATTTCTCTGTTCAAACATGAATTATCTTGTCTTTGCAGTCTATTCAATTGAGTACAAGTTGAAAATCATTGTATTCTGTTTTTATTTATTATTTAAACAAGGTGCCAAATTCACTGGGTTTGGGTTTTGTAATTAAAGCACTTATTGATACATTTACACAATTATTATGTTTTGAACTAAAATATTGCTAAAAATTGTCCAAAGATGTATTACACCGATAAATGTGAGGATTTTTACAATTGAATAAATAATTTAGTAAATTTTATTTGATGCAAAAAGCACACACTCTATAGTGGTAAAATAAGTGTAAACCTAAACTGAATTAAAAACCATTACAACAGAAAAACTTAATTACATTTTTTTATACTGCTGTTATTTAATTGTATTCTATTATTTGTTTGTTTGTACCCATTTTTTAAACTATATTTAAATTAGATTTTTGGTGGCACATTAAATACTCATATTTTTTCAATTAATGAATGATTGTTTTATTAATCGTTATTATAGAATCAAACAAAATAATTGTTCTTATTTCTGCCATAATTGTTCAGCTTTATGTTGCACTGTAGTTAAGCTGGCAGTTTCCTTCTGCGTTTATGTAGGCCAGAACAGTAGTCCTGTGCCTGACGGGATGTCTGGAGGTTTCCACTGAGTGAGGTCACCCTGACTCATGGGATATGATGGGCCTGCCGTGATCTGGAATGATTGGAATTGTACTCCTGCTCATCTTTCTGGCCATGGATGGGTTTAGGGACAAAGTAATCATCACCCATGGGAGTTACTCATCAAAAGCCAACTGTATTGGAACCAACATATGAAACTTACTCACAATATGACCTGATTCAAGATTTGGTAATCAGAAAATTCAGCTCAATTATAGTACTTATAATACTTGTTCCGCTGTTGATACAGCTGCTGCCTGCGGTCAGTAAAGTTTTTTAATATGCTTAAAAGGCTGCTTTGGCTGTTTTGGTTATGCTTCTTATCAGCGACATATCAAACAAATCACCATTGTAATACCTTTTTGTCTGACCAAAAATGTTCTGTTGTACAGTAAATTCTTTTTTATTATGATGAGCCTTCTGCGATGAGGTGGCAACTTGTCCAGGGTGTATGCCGCCTTCCGCCCGATTGTAGCTGAGATAGGCTCCAGCGACCCCAAAGGGAATACGCGGTAGAAAATGGATGAATGGATGATGAGTTATGTTGTGGGAAGGTTGATTTGGAACACTAATTGGCCTTAGTGTGTGAATGTGAGTGTGCATGTTGTCTGTGTATCTGTGTTGCCGTGCGACTTGTCCAAGGTGTACGCCGTCTTCCGCCCGAATGCAGCTGAGATAGGCTCCAGCGCCCCCCGAGACCCCAAAAGGGACAATTAGTAGAAAATGGATGGATGGATGTTGTGGGCAGCACGGTGAAACATGGGTTAGTGCATGTCCCTCACAATACGAAGGTCCTGGGTTCAATCCTGGGCTCGGGATCTTTCTGTGTAGAGTTTGCATGGTCTCCCTGTGACTGCGTGGGTTCCCTCTGGGTACTCCGGCTTCTTCCCGTCTCCAAAGACATGGACCTGGGGATAGTTTGATTGGTAACACTAAATTGGCCCTAGTGTGTGAATGTGAGTGTGAATCTTGTCTGTCTATCTGTGTTGGCCTTGTGATGAGGTGGTGACTTGTCCAGGGTGCACCCCGTCTTGTGCCCGAATGCAGCCGCGATAGGCTCCAGCAGCCCCCGCGACCCCGAAACGGACACGCGGTAGTAAATGGATGGATGGATGATTCATGTTGTGATTTTTTTTCTTTGTATTCTACATAACACGAAATGGTGGTTCTTTTGTCAATATTGTTCATCATTTATATTTTACAGACAATCTTCAAGCCTCTTTCTTAACATCTTTTCAGGATGTGCTGTTTTGTGGGTGGTCTTATTTACGTGCCTCCGCTTTGAATTGGTCTTTTTCCCGTCAGCCATGTTGTAGTTTTAGCGCTTCCATATGGTGTCTCCTGACATATACATTAGAACTACCGGTATATGCTACTTTGTATCATATGGCAACAGAAAAGGATGCATGTACATGTATGAGTCATTCTGCCCCACAACAAGATGGTAAAGAAAAATAAGATAGTTGGTGACTATGTCGGATTACAATGGTGGACTCGGGCAAATTTCTTTGGGTAAACGTTTGCCATATATAGAGAAATCCGCTGACTTACCGTATTTCCTTGAATTGCCGCCGGGGCGCTAATTAATTTAAAACCTCTTCTCACTCCTGCGCTTACCAAAGGCATGCGGTAAAAGTAAGCATGCGCTAATTGTTTTAATACCTCTTCTCACTCCGGCACTTACCAAAGGCATGCAGTAAAAATTTGAGTGTGATGTAAGCTTGGACCTTAAATCCTACCGAATAGCTCTTAATCTTCTTCCCTTTATGCGATTTCAAATTACCGGTATTGAAATCAGCCTCCTCCATTTTGAAAATGATGACAGGGGAAGTGTCACTCGTGATGTCACGAGTTTGACCAGGCGGTAATACTAAGCATGCGCTAATTATTTTGCAAAGCTAATTTGACCCGGCAGTAATTCAAGGCAGGCGCATACTATATGCCCTGCGGCAATTCAAGGAAATGCGGTAACTAGAGACAAATATGTCACTAGTTACTCAAACGGCTCATTTGGAGCAAGTGTGAAGGGAGGCAAGATTGTTTGGGTCAAAATTTTTAGGACTATTTAGATCCCAAATACCACAGGTAATAAAAGTTGGTTTTGCATAGGATTACATGTCAGTGATACTGTCTTAGTTGTTGTATAAGGGCATTCCATAATGCAGGTCAGGGTTGCAAGTGCAACAGTCGCAATAGGGGAGCCTATACTTCAGGTATCCGGCCAAGTCAGTTGCGAGACTTAATCCCTTCAGCGTCTCCCTGGTCTACCCCAGGGCTTTCTTCCAGCTGTGCATGCCCAGAATACCTCCCCACGGAGGTGTCCAAAAGGCATCCAGATTCTTACTCAATGCTAGAGCTACCTCAACTGGCTTCTCTTGATGCAGAGGAGTAGCGACTCTACTCTGAGCTCTTCCTGGATGACCAAGCTCCTCACCTTGTCCTTTAGGGAGAGTCCAGCCACCCTGCTGAGGAAACTCATTTTGCCGCTTGTACCCATGATCTTGCTCTTTTGATCACAACCAGTTCTATGAGCTTGTGAGGCGTAACCATTAGTGAAGGTAGGAACGTAGAGTGGCCAGTAAATCGAGAGCGTTGCTTTCCGGTTCAGCTTTTTTATCACCACACAACGGGCTGGTACAGCGACTGCATGACTGCCGATGTTGCTCCAATTCTTTTGTCAATAGTCTCCCTTCTTTAACATCTCCTCTATTGTAAATAATGATTGATCAAGCAGACAATTGTACCTTCATAGGGATGTTCTTCTTGCTGACTGAAGTACATTTATTCAGAGACAAGGACAGGCAGAGAATATTTTTAAGTTATTTATTTCAGGCTACTTACATATTGCCGTTATTTTTGTCTTTTTTATCACAGTCAAACAAAATACTGACATTATTTACAATCTGTTTTAATGAAATGTTATGTGGCAATCCAATCAGAATCTAAAACCAGGAGAATTAGATCGAATTAAGGTGTTCATATGTGTTTTTAAAAAGCTGTTTTTGTGCATTTAAATGTATTAGTGACTGTATTGCCTCATTGGTCAGCTAACATAAGTTAAACAATGCACACTTCTGTGTCCCGCTTCTGTCATTAGGCCAATACTATACCAGTCTGCATGCCTGTGTAGCAAATAGTAAGGGGCATTGCCATGAGGTTGCCATGGCTGCGCCCGTCCCAAATAAAAATCCCTGCTGTGTCACGGCTTCAGGAGGAAAGCTGCCAAGCTCAGTCGTCCTCCGCTCCTTATTCGGTCAAAATGTGGCCTGAACTTGCTGAGGAGCCCTCCCAATTTAAGAATATAAAGTATGTTGGGAGGGGTGAGCGCGGGCCGCCAAGTTACTAAATTTAGTCTGTGACTGAGTGGACCTTGCTTGGGCTGAACAGGATTCATTGTCTCGGTCTGCTCCCTCCTGCAACTTTGAACCACATTACCAGTCTATAAAAATGGCTTACGGTCATAAATTGATAACAATACTATACACTAGTAATACTAAGCCAAAAACATAGCTTTTGCATTTGTCAAAGTGTACATAAATAACGCAACAGCTGAGAAAACAGGTGGAGCAAGACAAGCATTTTATGTGCAAGCTAGTAAAAATGTTATAGGCTTTTTCTGGCGAAGAAGACTGATACCTTTTTGTTTTCGTCTATCATGCACGTAATCTCCAGGGGTAGATAAGAAAGGCTACATAGAAGATGGTACCTCGCTTTTCGTATATCCCACCCCCAAATTAATTCGATTTTTGACAAATAAATTATCCAGGAGTTTGATTTTAATACCCCCTGGCGTCTTGGTTTTTGTACGACCGAACATACTAGTGCATTTGCCCGCGTATCATTGCGAGGAGTCGAGTGCCCATGTTGCTGACTCTGTTTTGCGTTAATACAGTTTGTGAATCCAACTGTGTTTTTAATGTTTTCTCTACAAAACGTGCCTGTGTTATCTTGCTCTCCACTCCCCACCTGGACGCTCTGTTGCGCCTTTATGACACGTCCTCACTGATTAGGTATTCAGTTCTTTTAATTGCTAACTAACACAGTTACACCACAATATTCTCTAAATTGGAAGTAACATCACTTTGATGATAAAGAACCATCAAAATACAAAGGTGGTGCCCGTGTGGCTATTCCTTCCCCTCCCTCCTCGCCAAAAAGGCATGCCAGTTGAAGAAGCAGGGGAATATTTGGAGCACCAACAGTAATAATTTTGACATCAGTTTTTAATCTAGTTATAGTCATAGTCTTTTGACAAAAAATATTAGTTTTAGTCTTCTTGTAGTCGATTAAAATACATTTGTCGAGTAAAATTTAAATAAAGGATAACCGTTTTAAGCCATGTATTAGGGCTGGGCGATATATCGATATATACTATATATCGCGGGTTTGTCTCTGTGCGTTATAGAAAATGACTATATCGTAATATTCGAATATACGTTCACACGCAGGACTTTTAGCTGCGGGCGTACACTTCAGGCTCTCCTCGCTCTTTCCTGTCTCTCCTTCTCGCAGACAAGCAGGCTTACATACGTCACACGTCAGATACACGCCCTCGCAGGGCAGAGAGGTAAAAAAAAAAAAAAGGGCAGAGAGGTAGCGACGTGGCTAATGTTAGCTGCTAACTTGGCCGTACGAGAGAAAGATGGTGCGGATCTGGTAACAAATGAAGGTAGACTTAATTCCCAATTACAACAGCAGGGTTTTCATTGTCAGGGAGTGGTTCGGCTTCAAGTGGGAATATGTCGAGCAGACAACCGTAATTTGTCAATTGTGGGGCAAAAGCGTTGCTATAGAAAGTAGCATTACTGCTAATATATAGTATCGTTTGTACAGTCACTCGCTAGAGAATGAAGAGAATTTCTTAACCTTAGTAACATACCACATAGTGAAGGACGAATACTATTTGATTTCCCTATAATGCAACTTATTTTTATTCGACACTTAAAATGTCTCTGACAAGCTTGCAATTTATGTTTTGGAAATGACTTGAATGTTTGTGCCATTGCTTAATAACTTTAATAAATACACTTTTGTTCAATTGACTTAGTTGTGATTTCCCTTCTCTGCATGAAAGTTTAAAAGTAGCATATATGAATGCAGTATGAAGATGAATGTTTTAATGTATACACATAGAACCATCATTATATGCATCAAGTGTTCATTCAAGGCCAAGGCAAAATATCGTAATATATATCGTATAATCGCGATATGGCCTAAAAATATCGCGATATTAAAAAAAGGCAATATCGCCCAGCCCTACCATGTATACGTGGACAAGATGTATTTAATCTGATCATAGTTAGGATTAGAATGTTCCTGTGTGCATGGACCCTGAAAAAAGTTATCGGAATATGACGTGCATTTTCATGCATCACACCTTCAATCGGAATACTTTGACATGCGCAACACAAACCATAGTAGGAAAGGTGTTTTATTGTTTATGCATTGTCGCCATATTTTGGACGAGTTTGCTCACTCCACTCTAAACACACATGGCTCTATGCTTTTCTGCTTGTCCGACCTTGTCAATGTTTCCTTCTGGTTTCAACTTTTGTTTTGAAATTGAGCTGTTCTCTGCCCTTTTTTATGTTGTGATTATGTAGGGGTTACCGCGCATCTTCATGTTACGACATTCTGTGTATGCCTGAAGCTAACAGTTAGCACTTGAACTTAAGAAACTGTAAGGTCTTGAATCAAACCGCTTGTTGACACTGCAACTGGATCCCTTCTTTTATTATTACATTGACACATAATACTCAAGACCATACTTTAGATTTTGACTCTCGATTTTAGAGCAACAAACTCGACAGTATACAACACTACGCCTGAACTTCGAGAATGGGGTGAGACAGCAGCTAGACAATGGCTTTATTCCGAGACTATTAAATGTTGCCCCCCTTCACCACCAAATCAAAACGGACGTCAAAGACATGCGCAGTAAGGATAACTTTAACCCGAATTTAGACAAAGTGTTTTCATGCGCTTGAATCTAAAGGACTACCGGCATAAACCACCCGTCTCAATCAGAATGAAATTTTGATTTGAATTAGTGTGATTGGGTCAGAATATGCCGAATGGCGTGTTTACATTAAGCATTTTTATTTAGGTTAGGCTTTTAATATGGTTAAATGTGCCTAAGTTCATACAGCTTTGAAAGTTGTCTTAATACCACTTTTATTAATATTACAACTATTGTACAACATAATAAATCAACACTGCATAACTTAGTATATAAAGATGCATTTCAATAATACCGAATATGATGCATCACATTAGTTCAGAATTAATTAAGACTAAGAGACTAATTAAAGCATCAAAACTGTTATCTGTTAATTACTGTACATGCATTCAATAAAGTTTATGATGCAACAGAGCAGATCATCTGCCATTTTAAATAATGTGTACCAACACAAAAAACAAGTTTAATTATTATTTCAGGAACAATGTTTTTTATCCACCATCTCAAAAATGATAACAAAGTTTCTGTCTGCAGTATTTTTTAGTACATGTTATATCCAAGGAGTTGAATCTTTGGAGGCAAATAAATAAAAATGTCTGATTAATAAAAATATGTAGATATAAAAAATGCCTGTTTCTGATAAAAATAGTGGGTGTCTGTATTTTCCCAGTCGGGATCAATACAGTAGTTCACTCACAAAGACATTATGTGCCTGCCTAGTGAGCTCCAGTGAAACTAAAGTCAGTCACTAAAGTTGTTACGCTTTCACAATGTTTTTCAAATTCTATGCTAGTGTTAAGGCTGGAATATACTCTCGTGTCCCCTCTGACAGTGTCTTGTTTGATTTATATTTCTTCCCCCCCATAGTTCTTCACTTGGGGAGGTGGAGCCAGACTTGTAATTCTCTCCCGAAACACCAAGGGGCAGTGTCTCCAGAAAGCGCAACTGCAGCTGGTTGACTAGATACTGTTATTTCATTCTTGTGAAGAGAAACTATAGATGACAACAACACCATTGACATCTTTGTCGACACAGGAAGTAATCATTCACAATCATTAGTTTACATTTAATGTACGCTTTACTTATAAATCAGAGGAAAATATCTTCTTGAAGATGGACTGTGCAACTTCTGAACTAGTCTCGGCAGAGGACACTATTATTATTTGCAACATAATTCGGCCCTTGGGCCAAGGGACAAAAGAGAGGTATCATGTCAGTGTAAACAAAACGGTTAATTAACTATTTGAAGTTGGTGTTGATCGCGTGGCGCAGTGGGAGAGTGGCCGTGTGCAACCCGAGGGTCCCTGGTTCAAATCCCACCTAGTACCAACTTCGTCACGTCCGTTGTGTCCTGAGCAAGACACTTCACCCTTGCTCCTGATGGGTGCTGGTTAGCGCCTTGCATGGCAGCTCCCTCCATCAGTGTGTGAATGTGTGTGTGAATGGGTAAATGTGGAAGTAGTGTCAAAGCGCTTTGAGTACCTTGAAGGTAGAAAAGCGCTATACAAGTACAACCCATTTATCATTTATCTTTATGGTCATGTGTTATTGGTGTTCAGAGTTCTAGCAAACATAATGTGCTTTAAAAATGATTGCCTGAGAATGAGTAGTGTTGTGTTAAAGAGAAAAATACGTGTGCAAGAGAAAGAATGTGTCGGAATTAAAACCTTTTGTTAGCGCAAGATTGGAAATAAAAGTTTAAGTGTGTTGTACTTTGTGACTTCTTCTGGACGCAACAACACAATAGGCTGAAAAACGACATTTATTCATTGTTAAAGCGCACTGGGATATTAAGTACACAATTTTTCATGCAAATATTTAATCACTGTTGCTTTATTTCATACAATGATTTGTGCGTTTGAAGCACAGTCTCCTCTACAGTGTTCGGGGACCCTCCTTAACAAAAACTGACCAATCACAGCTGTGCATTGTTGCCGGCGACGCAAAACTAAGATTTTTGGGAGGTGCAAGTGTGACGGACTTCCTACCGTCCATGTGTGGGTTGTAGTGACGATGGATACAGGACGCATCATAGCAGGTTTGACTTTCCTTTATTATTTCAATATTTGTTATGTCTTGCCTGGTTGTCGCGGCACTTTGCAGTGCGCGGGAGTTTCCTGCTTCTGCCTGCGGTGCACCTTGCGGTGTCCGGGATTTGCGTCTGTTGCGGGGTCACATCGTCTCTCGGTTTGATCGCTTGTTTGTTGGTCGTGGTCGGTCTCCAGTGGGTTCTTTCTCCTACTCTTCCCTGTCTGTTCCTCCTTCCCCCTGTTTATGCTGGAGGAGCAGATGACGTTATTGCGCACAGCTGTGTGGTGTGCGCTGATTGTTGCTACCGTGCGGCTCAGAGTGCGACACGCCTCCTCTCTCCGCCGCACGCCCCGCCTTCTCGCCTCCATTTCGGCTAGGGATACTGCTTTCCTCCGCCCGCTGTCGGCTCCGTCTCTCCACATATCTCCACCGCCAGTTCGAAGCCGTGCTTCAGTCCGGCTGAGCTTACTCCCCCCCACCTTTTCTTCAAGGAGCGTGAAAAAAAACAGCTGCGGCTCTCTGACTTCTTTGCCTTGATCTTTGTCTTCCCAAACTTCAATTTCTTTGCCTTTTGTCCTTGTCCTCTTCAAGTTTTTCCTTATCCCCTTCGTCATCATCATCATCACCACGTTCCTTTTCATCATCATCACCATGGTCATCATCATCACCCTCGACCGGGTCTTCCTCATCGTCCTCATCATCATCATCACCACCATGTTGTTTTTCTTCTTTTTCTTTATCCTGACCGGGAAATTTGGACCTTTCGACCAACCCCCCCCCAATATCGCGGGGCGAGATGACGGCGGGGCGCTGAGGTGGGTCTCGTGGTCGTCTGCAGTGTTGCCAGCATCTCTTTGGCTTTTCACTTGTCTTTATCATTTCCTGGAATTCTTTCAGGCCTTTCTTCCCTCTCACTTTCTTGAGTCTTTTCGACTTTTTCTTTGTCCTCTTTGATTACTTCCTTGCATTTCTCCAAGCACTTCTTTTTCTTGAGATTTTTCAACTTCCTCTTCATCTTCATCTTCAACATCTTCATCATTTTCCTGCATTTCTCCAGGTATTTTTCCTTTTCCTCACTTTTTTGAGATTCAACTTCTTCTTCTTTAACTTCTTCTTTGTCTTCCTCATTATCCTGCATTTCTCCAGGTCCTTTGTCTTCTTTCTCACCTTCTTGAGATTCTTTAATTTTTTCTTCCACCTTGTCTTCCATTTTTTTCTTGAAATTTTCCAACTTCATCTTCAATTTTTCCAGCTGTCCGCTCCACTGGTCGTGCATCTGTGTCTCCAGCAGAGGGCGCCTCCTCTGCACCGCAGTCATCATCATCATCGTCCCCATTTAGACAGGCGTCCTCCCTCTCCTTGGCGAACAGCTCGTCCTGGTGGCCTGCTGCTGCCGCTGCTGCCACTGCCGCCTGCCCAGCTCCGCCCCCCATGTGGAGGTTATCTGCTGTGTTCCCACTGGCCTTTTCCTTGGCTTTCCCCTCGGGAATATCCTCGCCGCTTCCTCCCACCTGGTTCATCAGCGCCTGCAGCCTTTGGGTCTCCTGACGCTGTTCCTTGAGCAGCGTTTTGTAGCTCACGACCAAAGCCCAGATGACGTCATCGCCTTCCGCTTCCGGTCGTCTCTTCCATGTTGGCGCCACTGTGACGGACTTCCTACCGTCCATGTGTGGGTTGTAGTGACGATGGATACAGGACGCAACATAGCAGGTTTGACATTCCTTTATTATTTCAATATTTGTTACGTCTTACCTGGTTGTCGCGGTTCTTTGCAGTGCGCAGGCGTTTCCTGCTTCCGCCTGCGGTGCACTTTGCGGTGTCCGGGGTTGGCGTCTGTTGCGGGGTCGCATCGTCTCTCTGTTTGATCGCTTGTTTGTTGGTCGTGGTCGGTCTCCTCCAGTGGATTCCTTCTCCTACTCTTCCCTGTCTGTTCCTCCTTCCCCCTGTTTATGCTGGAGGAGCAGATGACGTGATTGCGCACAGCTGTGTGGTGTGCGCTGATTGTTGCTACTGTGCGGCTCCGAGTGCGACATGCCTCCTCTCTCCACCGCACGCCCCGCTTTCTCGCCTCCATCTCGGCTAGGGATGCTGCTTTCCTCCGCCCGCTGTCGGCTCCGTCTCTCCACAGCAAGTAAGCCTTGGTGAAAGCTACACAGGGGGAGGGACAAGTCAGCGTCACCTACGCAAGATACGTGACACGAGAGTACACACAAGGCTTTTTGTCATAATTCTTTATTTTGCTTTTATGGGCTCCACTTCCACCTGTGTTAAGGGGAAGAGACACAACGCTGATTGAACATTAATGACATTGTGACAAGCCTGACTTTCGCGATGTTGGAACAGGATGCTCCGGCGCACACACGGACAAAACTTACACTGAAACACATGCAAATGTACACAAACGCTCAAATTCACAGACACACACACACAGGATCACGATCAATAATTGCGGATTGTTCCTTGCATGATTATACGAAGCATTGTTTCTTCCCTACTGTTTACTACTGCGGTATCTTCCAAAAGACATTTCCACCATGTTTGATCAATGTAATAAAAGCTGACAGCTGATCACCGTACTCAAATTAATCACGATCATCAATCACGATCATCTAATCGCCCAGTCCAAGGGCTGAACGATTATCGCCAAAATAATAATCACAATTATTTTGAATAATATTGAAATCACGATTATTTACTTTATGTAAAACATATTTTTAGTGCCCTTTTCTATTTTAAACCGTATGTGAACTGGGCTATAATTTCGAAATGAAACAGAAAAAAAATTATGCGTCTTTATAGAGTAATATTTACAAAAGACGGGCGGCATGGCATAGTGGGTGGAGCAACCGTGCCAGAAACCTAAGGGCTGCAGGTTCGCTCCCCGCGTCGTCACATCCAAATCGCTGCCGTTGTGTCCTTGGCAGGACACTTCAAACTTGCCCCCACTACGCTCACACTGGTGAATGAATGATGAATGATAGGTGGTGGTCGGAGAGGCCTTAGGCGTGAACTGGCAGCCAGGCTTTGGTCTGTCTACCCCAGGGCAGCTGTGGCTACGAAAGTAGCTTACCACCACCAGGTGTGAATGAATGATAGGTTCTCACTTCTCTGTGAAGCATTTTGAGTGTCTAGAAAAGCGCTATATACATCAAATCCATTATTATTATTACTATTATTAAAAGACAAGGAGTTATCTAAAAATAAACATACCACTGCACAGTGCGACCATAAAGTGCGAACAAATGAAACAAATAAGAATGGGATTATGCACAAAAGGCACATACTCCAAGGAACACACTACTGCTCACAGTATAGGACTTCCCCATCCATCCATTGTCTTTGCCAAATAAAACGTTTACATTCATTGTTTATGTGTGACTTTGAGAGGTGGATGGATATGGGGTCCTTCGGTGCACAGTTGTCTGTACGTCGGGGCATTGCGTCGGTGGACCGCTCTGTGAGCAACCATAACTGTATTTGGATCATTAGCTTTACGTCGATGGTGGTTGAGGACAGAAGGGAAGTGTTCTTAATGCTTGACTTCTTGCCACAACTAAATAATTTGTTTAATGTGCACATCAATGTAGCTTTGCCTTGCAACCTGCTGTGGCGTTTGTTAGTTATATACCCACGGTAGCATTTTCGGGTTTGCGGGAACGAGTGAGAGAATGCCTAGAAAACTATGAGGCGTGCGGGTGTGTTCGGGGGTTAAAATGTGGATCACTCTACGGGAGAGAAGGGCACCAATGTAATAATGCCTTTTTAATTTTTCAAATATTTTCGGGAGCTACAGGCGGCGGCTGATCAGCTGTTAGTCACCTTCTCACTCACCCTTATTTGCTCTCACATGGGTCCGCTATCTTTCTGTCGTGCCCTAGTGGGTAACTGTTTGTTAGTTGTGAAAGTGCTTGAATTGATATGCAGCAGAACAAGCTTTTTAAATGTTAATAGGGCCTGCGATCACCCTACTTCAATACTTATTTATGTTCCGTAACCTGTATAACTAAACTGTAATGACATTGTTATTGTTAGTAAGTAGTTCATCCTCCAATAATTCAGATTCAGGTTGTGAATCCTCATTTGTCCAAAATAGTCGTCTTTGTTGTATGTTAAAGAATATGCCGGAAGGGGTTGTTGCCAGAAATCAGACGTGTGCTACTATGGAAATGGAAATAAATGCGCAAAATATTTTTTTCCGGCAATGATCAAAATGACCAAAATAAGACAGAACATCCGTCCATCCATTTTCTATCACTTGTCCCATTCGGGGTCGCTGGAGCCTATCTCAGCTACATTCAGGCAGAAGGCGGTGTACACCCTGGACAAGTCGCCACCTCATCGCAGTAGATATTGAACATAAGGTAGATATTGAACATATTACATAGGGGTGTAATGGTACGTGTATTTTTATTGAACCGTTTCGGTACGGGGGTTTCGGTTCGGGACGCGGGCGTACCGAACGAGTTTGTAAGCAGAAGTCTTCACAAGCTGCTCTGCTTTCTGCCTCTGTTTCAGCAGCAAGCATTGTCCCGCTCACACAACCATCTGATTGGTTACATACAAAGCCAATCAGCAGTGCGTATTCAGAACGCATGTTGTCAATGCTTTAGCGTCGAGCAGATATGAGTTTAGCAGGGGAGCAGCGCACTCTACCCAAATTATACTAAACACTTCCCAGTCACAACTATTACTAACATCACTATGAGCCCGTTGACCTTCTAGAAACTTAAACTGAAGCTCAGCTCACTCGCAGTCCTGGCTTTAAGTGAAGGCTAGTTAGCTTTTAGCGTAACGTTAGCTCATTTTGCTGTGTGTGTGTGTTAGGGACAGCAAAGCCTTGTCTGTCTGTCTGTTATTGCATTGAACTCCATGGTGTACAGGAATGAATAGTCTCTCCTATTGCTGTTGTACTATTTTTTTCTGCTATAGTTACATTAATCATTAGTAATGCAGCAGCCTAGTTTTGAAAAGCAGGGTCGCTGCTATCACATGTTATAAATAAATAAATGGGTTGTACTTGTATAGCGCTTTTCTACCTTCAAGGTACTCAAAGCGCTTTGACATTTCTTCCACATTTACCCATTCACACACACATTCACACACTGATGGAGGGAGCTGCCATGCAAGGCGCCAACCAGCACCCATCAGGAGCAAGGGTGAAGTGTCTTGCTCAGGACACAACGGACGTGACGAGGTTGGTACTAGGTGGGATTTGAACCAGGGACCCTCGGGTTGCGCACGGCCACTCTCCCACTGCACCACGCCGTCCCTATTGACAACATTATAACATTTACATAATAAAAGTCAACTACAGGCTTCCCAAAGGCTGTAATAAATTAAGCATGATGAGTTGACTTGAAGCTGTTTGATGTTGCACTTTTTATATGTAGAAGAAAGGTTTTGTCATTTTATTTAATCAAAGCAACAACTTGAGGCAGATTAATGTGGGCAGAATTATTCTAGTGTTCCCAATGTTAAAAGGATAAAGCCTTTGTTTACAAATTTCGTAAATAAATAACCAAAAAATTTATATTTTGTTGTTTTCTTACTGTACCGAAAATGAACCGAACCGTGACCTCTAAACTGAGGTACGTACCGAACCGGAATTTTTGTGTACCGTTACACCCCTAATATTACATATTGTTATGAACTCAATATAAATATATATATATATATATATATATATATATATATATATATATATACATATATATATTTGCAGTGTGTATACAATACGTTAATGGAAGGTTTTGAGGTTGTTTTCAGAGGGCTTTGAAGGCCACAACGGTGACAACCATTAGCCGCATCTTCCATGCGTTTGTCATACCTCCTCAACCATTCAACCCAACCTTCCTCACTTCTCGAAGCGCTCCTACGTTTTTTTATCGTACTGAGCCTTTCTATCTTTCAGATTTGCTTTTACCCTTGAATTGATAAACGTGGACCCCGACTTAAACAAGTTGAAAAACTCTCTGGGGTGTTACCATTTAGTGGTCAATTGTACGGAATATGTACTGAACTGTGCAATCTACTAATAAAAGTATCAATCAATCAATCAAAAAAAACCTTTGCAGGCCCTGAGATCCTCCGGCACTCATCTCCTAGTTAATCCAAAAGTCGTCACAGGATGCCATCTTTCCACTATTATGGCCCTCGACTATGGAACAGCTTGCCGGAGGACCTCAGGCCTGCAGAGAATGTTCATGTTTTTAAAAGCAGGCTTAAGACCCACCTTTTTGATTTGGCTTTTAGCTATTAATTATTTTTATCGAAATCATTTGTACCTTAATTTTTATCTTATTTGTTGTGCGTGGTTTATTTATATGTATTTACTGTACATTTTATAATTTTCATTTTTTTATCTTCACGTTTTACTTGTATTCTATTCTTTATTTCTACTCATAGTTTGTACTATACATGTTTTATTATTTTTACTTTCCAGTGTTCTTTAGATGGGAGCCATCTGCATCAGGGGTTATCAGCCGTGCAGTGGGGGCGCTTTGTGTCAGTGTCCTGGTGGCCATGGTCTGATGACCTGGTGCAGATGGCTCCTGTGATAGTGTTTACTCACATGTCACCTCTGTACTCAGCCATGCATTCATTTTAGTGTGTGTGTTTGTGTGTGTGTGTGTGCTTGATATTTGTGTGTGATAATGGGAGATCTGGGTCTGAAAAACACTTTATAAATAAAGTTTGATTTGATAAAAACACAGCTTAAGAGACACTGATGTCATTTGGCAACATTTAAAACACCATTGGTTTACTTATTTCGCCAGGAAGGCAAAAGGTGGCCCGGGTATCATTTACTGAACAGACTAGCTTTTTTTTATAGATCCGATGCACAAAATTATAGACCAAAAAGCGATAACGTTATGAGAAAAGGCTGAGCTGTTGATTAGGGCACAATTTGGGAAATTGCACTTTTCCATAGGAGTATCACTGTTACTTACTTTAAAAAATATGTTTGAAAAAAATCTATAGCCAGATGAACATGACCCAGGTAATAGATTATAACTAAAGAATCAAACTAAACCAAAACACCGAAAGTATGACAATGTAAGTGACAATGTATCTAAGAATTTAACACATACACATTTGAAAAGGTACTAATTTGAGGAGTGGTGTTTAATTTTTGAACAAATCCCTTGTTAGCATTAACATACAAACTGTAGATGCTGACAATGTTCTCACATGTGGCATTCGCGTCCATACAAACTTTAACATTGTTTCTGCTTGTTTGCTGCTCTTAAATATGCATGATGATTTCCGGTAACTGTTATGAAACGCCAGCTCTGTGTGACAATGTAACATTTCAACAAAATGTCAGTCTTTTTCCACTTTTGAATGATCACGAAACCTCTCTTATTCTTCTTTGAGCTATTTCCTGTCTTTACATTTTTCTCCATCTGCCCTCCTCCAGTACTGCCCCCTGTCCCACACACACAGGCCACAACACCGGCAACACACGGTAGACCAACAGTAGGCGCAATGCTCTCGTGTGCGCCGGTACATTTACAATGTCTATGTATGCTGCTCATTAAACAAATCATCAAACCAACAAAATACAAATCTATGCTTTGTATTGATCAAATGAATCGATTAATTTTTGCAGCCCTACTGTTTATTCTAACAAAAAGATTTGTCTTTAAGTATGTTTTAGCCTTTTTATTAGCCCATTTCATTTGAGACGTCACGCTACCATCAGACTGAAAGAAATTAAGAACGAGATTGTTTTTTATATATTTGATGCCTCCGCACCACTGCAGTTGTTTTTAGAAAGTAAAATTAACCAATGTGAATGAATAATAAATAATGCAAAATAGTTGATTCTCGTTTTTTTATGACCATGTTTATAAGTTAAGACTTTGAAGCACAGTCATCTTAAATATGCGACAGTTTCAAACTGTTTCAATTAAAGTAGTGACATTTTTTATTTAAATGTTTTCCTTTTTTTAGGTATACCTGATGAAAACCATTAAATGTACTGTATTTAGCATTGTTTTTTGCATGTAAAATTATTATTTTTCAATATAAAATGTCTTGCGTTAAGTCTTTTTATTTACATGATTTCTTATGTTAAAGTTAAAAGTTAAAGTACCAATGATTGTTAATGTTATGTGAAAAATGTATACAGTTTTTTTTATTAACAAAAAACCATGGTACAATAATATACTGTATCTGATTTGATTGTGACTGATGATAGATACTTTACCCCTGACCAAGTGAACATAATTACACAGCCTGCTTCCGGGCTAACATTGAACCTTAGCATGAGTCACACCCTCCGCTCTGCATTTATGTGTTTGGACATTAAATAAACACACCAGTGTTGACTTAAGGGCTGTCCTTTTTAAGCAGCTGTCTGGTTGCCTGGAAGTTTCATATTGCCTATTCGCATCAGGGGGGAAACTTTTTTGTCAGTGATGATGTAACTGTCTGCAATATATGAGTCATTTTCTTTGAAATACCAAGCAACAAAAAGGGCACTACTAACTGTTTCTCTGGATGTTACTGTTGTACTTTGTGGAAAAATGTGCGTCATTCTCAACAAGAGCCTAACTTGTTCTGAAAAACTTCCTTGCCTTACCCCCTGTGTTTTATTAGGATGTGAAATACCCCACAACCCCCAAGCCTCCTGTCAAGTTGTTAACTGGTGACGTGTCTAAAACGACAAACAGAAAGCGCTTTGTTGTTTTTGTGTAGAATGTTCTGTAGGGGAGCCATTCACTGACTGCCATACCGTTATAGTTGTGTTCCAGCTGGAAAAGACATTCTGATAAACCTTGTTTAATCATTAGAATATTTTACAGAGAAGCAATCCTAGAGACTTCTAAGATTCATTATATTGTTAGCACAATAATCTTGAAGGTGGCCTGACTTAGTCTACTAAGTGCGGGATTGTTTTAAACAGAAGCACCGCTAGTGAAATGTAACCCGAGCATCATCACGTAAAGTAAACTAAGCTCCCTTTTTGGCGGGATGAACAGGACATTTTTGGAATAGTTTCTTCCTCCCCCCTCTAGTGTCCAACTTGCCCGCCCTGTGACTCAACAGAGGGGCCCAGGATAAGGATAAGGATAGAGATGAAATTGTAAGAGGAGAAACTGAGCAACACGGCAAATAGTCTTGGATCTAAAGCATCTTTAGTCTTTCTTCCTTCCTACGTCAAGCTTTTATTACTGCTTGATCTTGCTCCTGTCAAATAGCACTACCCATCATCCCTAATGGTCTCCCCATTTCCTGTACTTGTCTCACTCTATATTAATGCTTCTCAAATATTTTCTGTTACGCCCCCCCAAGAAGAGAAAAAATGTGCGCGCCCCTCACTCTCCATTGTGACTATGAATAGTATAATTTGTCTATACTTTTTTTATAACTGTATTTCTGCATAACATTGTAAGCTTATTAACGTTAAAGGAAACACACCAGTCTTTCCTTGTCTCCCACAGTGGTTACAGTGAAGTTAAGGGCTACATGCGCTTCATCGTATGGCAAAAAAAAAAGCATGATCACAAGCGCCCCCCACTGGCATCCCACTGCGCCAATCCCCCCCCCCCCCCCCCAAAAAAAAAGAGGGCCCGCCCCACAATGTGAGAAGGCCTTCTCTATATCAAACCCTGCCGCCATTGTCTTTGGCAGTCAGATGCACTCTACTGTTTAGTCCTGAAAGGAGCAAAGCAATGCCATGCCTGTGATAACAGCAATGTGGCCAATGTTATTCTCAGCTCCTGTGGTTCGAGATTTTTTATAAAATCCAGTTGTACTAATTTTATGGATAACATTAGATGTATGGCGTCCCTGTGACTGGCACTCGTGTGTTTGACCATTGTCATGGTAACATTGATGTAATGCAGTGCTACCCTTTGTTATTGACCTGTTTCTCAATTGGCGCAGTGCGGTGAGGATTATGGATTCACAAGTTTAAGGTTAAGGTAATGAAAGTCCACTTGAATAAAGTAAAGCATCTCTTTGATTTCCCTCATCATTTTGCAGAACAAAAGCTCTGATATAAGCCTTTCATATTGAATTCAAAAGTGGTTGCGGTGGGTGGGGTGTTGCAGGAGGGACACGCGCCGTACAATGGAAGCCAGCAGATGAAAGAGTCCTCCCACAGGGTGTTACACAGGGGACAACAGCAGCAAGCCTGTGCACACCAGCAAGGCGTTGCAATACAGATCCAGAACACCCAAAACAAAGTCCCACATTGAGTGATAGTGCTAACAATCTACTTTTTTTTTTAAGATAGTCACACCGCTTTTGTTCTCAATTACAAATCAGCCTTACCTTTTATGCAGTGCCTGTGCAGTTTATTTGTGATGCGATTGCATTTAATGGCGACAACACTGAGTTCAGTTTTTGATCTATAATGGAACGTTGAGGTTTGTCATTAGAAGGGTACACTCTGTTTACATTCATTTAATTCCCATCACCACTGCTCACACTTGGTTTTGTCCTGTCTAGAATTAGAACAAACAAGAAAGCCAGCAAGTCTAAAGACTACATTTAGACTGCAGGTCAAAGTGCCTCAAATCAAATTTTTTTTTGTCCCCGAGGACTTTTTACTGTGCAAGTAAAATTAGATTTTTTATCAGTCTCCAGTATAAATGCATACAATCCCCAATGTGGCCTCAATGAATCAGTTTACACTTCACACCAAATCTGATTTTTTTTTTTTTGCCCTCATATGACACTGATAAAAACATTTTTGTCAGTCTAATCGCACCAAAGTGCTTCAAATTAGTCTATATTTAATTGCAATTTGATCTTTTCAAATGTGACTTTAGTCTAAACGTCAATCTAACCATGAATGCGACCTGTATGTGACTTTTTCATCAGCTTTAGGGGAGCTTCATCATTCAAGTGAGCGGGGAAAGAAATAGCCCGTCAGCGGAAGTGGATACAAATTTTCAGTGCATCACTAGTCAATAGTGCTCAAATATTAGGCTATAAGTAATATATGTATATATATTTTGGTTCCGAAGAAATACTCGTAGTAAAAGAGTGCGGGTACTATACTGGCCTGCCTGTTGTCCAGACCTGTCTCCCATTGAAAATGTGTGGCGCATTATGAAGCGTAAAATACGACAACAGAGACCCTGGACTGTTGAACAATTTAAAATGTACATCAAGCAAGAATAAGAAAAAATTCAATCTGAAAAGCTTAAAAAATTGGTGTCCTCAGTTCCCAATTGTTTACTGTTTGTTGTTAAATGGAAAGGCGATGTAACTCAGTGGTAAAAATGGCCCTGTGTCATTTTTTACGCAATGTGTTGCTGCCATTAAATTCTAAGTTAATGATTACTTGCAAAAAAATAAAAAATACGTTTCTCATTTCGAACAATAAATATCTTGTCTTTGCAGTCTATTCAATTGAATATATGGCACTCAGCATCAAGGGTTGGAATTGGGGGTTAAATCACCACAAAAGATTCCCGGGCGCGGCACCGCTGCTGCCTACTGCTCCCTTCACCTCCCAGGGGGTGAACAAGGGGATGGGTCAAATGCAGAGGACAAATTTCGCCACACCTAGTGTGTGTGTGACAATCATTGGTATCTTAACTTAACTGAATATATTAAGTAGGATTTGCAAATCATTGTATTCTGTTTTAATTTACAATTCACACCTGTCAACTTCACAGGTTTTGGTTTTGTATAAAAAGGCTGTTGGCCCTCCAGTCTTGAGTATTGCCAGATTGATGGACAGACGTGTGTAAAAGTCTTTGTTTTAAAACAACTTTTTTAGTGTAATGCCAACAAATAGACCGCAACGTTTGTGCAACCCAGGGATTAACCCATGACTATTTTTCACTTTGCATTTTCTCATATTTGAGACAGTTTAGGTTTTTTTAAATATAATTTGTAATTTGTAATATATTACTTATATTTTAATACATGATACACATTGCTGATCCTAAGTGTGTTGTTTGTATCTATTCTATAGGCAGGAAGCGATGGTGAGAGCATTGGGAACTGTCCCTTCTCCCAGAGGCTATTCATGATCCTGTGGCTTAAAGGCGTCGTCTTCAACGTTACTACAGTAGACCTCAAAAGGTATGGTTGGCCTCTTTTGCTTAGTGACTTTTTTCTCATCTATGGTGGTCAGGTTGCCCTAAACTTGAAAGTTTTCAAAAAAAAAAAAAAGAGTATTTACAGGCCGGTCATATCAGTTTCCCTAATAATAGTGTACTTTTAAAAAGTATGAATAATATCAATTGTTTTTTGATCACACACCTTTTCCTGTGCAACTGTGTAACATTTTTTTTATACCCACACCCCTGACACACTCACTGCCTCCCACTGTTTGTTTGTTTTTCCCATGACCCTTTCCCAGCCTGAACAAAATTTGAGAAAACCAAACAACCAAGCTCTTCAAAGGCTTTGCTGGATAACATGGTATTTATCATCACAGAGATCCAAATAAGGATGATGCTCTGCAATTTTTTTACTGCATTTCCTCCCAGCTGCGCGAGAACTCATGTGGATTCCAGTTCCAGACAACCTTTACCAAACCCACTACATTCCACTAAGTGTTATTCATCTCAAATGCTGCTAGAACTGTTTTATGCTTGCCAAACCCGGGCATACAAGTGCCAGACTATTTTCCGCCATGGTCTTTTCGACATGTGGTCACTATCGACGTCCTACCATGTTTTTGTTCGACTCCCATTTAGGATTTCTTCCATTATTTATCAAATAATTTCTACCAATGTGGCAGCTACTCACCTCTCTCTGCACCAAATTAAAAATTGTGTTCTACAACTAAAATTATATTTGCCTAGCAATTTGCTTTGGCTTTGGTCGACTTCCCTGTCATATAGTGGTAGAGGGTTTTGTAACCAAAACCAGATTAGTAAAATCCTGTAAAAGATGATAGATGTCTGCCTACTAGCAGCATCTGCTTACTTCTTACTCTTTAAATGGACCTTTGTTCCGAAGCAGGGACTTTGGTTCATTTCATGATTAAACCTGATTTAGGTTTTAGCATTTACCTGCTTGAGTCTTTAACCTTCATCCATCCATCCATTTTCAGTTGATGCCAAATGTGAGACAATATTTTGAACTATCTCAATATTTAACCACAGATTATTTTGCAGGTATAAACTGTTGGTACGTTGTGTACATTCATAGAAATATATTATACATAGACACCGGATTGTATTCTTGTTTACAGTCCAAACCAGTCTGTTGTTATATTTGGTGCTTATTTATATCCTAAACATTAGGAGTAAACCTGGGTTGCCAACTTCCTGTAAAAAAAAAATAAGGTGACCGGTGTTCCAAAAACATGGGCTGCTTCATAAAAGAATGCAACCAGCTCTGTAATCTGGGAGTTAGCAACATAACTAATGAACAGATTTGGATGAAATTTTCAGAAAATGTCCGAAATAGGTCGTTGAACAAGTCCTTTTGATATTTTTATTATTATTCATATATGAGCTTGTCAAAATACTCAGTTAACATTCATTCTGTCACCATACAGTAGAGACAAACAACTAGCCATGCATTCATAATACAGGACGATTACCTCCAAATTCGTCAGGACAACATAAAATCATCAGCCCGGAGGTTGGGTCTTGGGCGCAGTTGGGTGTTCCAACAGGACAATGACCCCAAACACATGTCAAAAGTGGTAAAGGAATGGCTAAATCAGGTTAGAATTAAGGTTTTGGAATGGCCTTCCCAAAGTCGTGACTTAAATGTGTGGACAATGCTGAAGGAACAAGTACATGTCAGAAAACCAACACATTTAACTGAAATTCACAAGTTTTGTCAAGAGGAGTGGTCAAAAATTCAGCCAGAAGTACGGCTGGGAGATATGGCCTTCTTTTTATATCTAAATATTTTTAGGCCATGTCACGTTACACGATATATATCTCGATATTTTGCCTTAGCTTTGAGTGAACATTTGATGCATATAATCACACCAGTATGATGATTCTATGTGTCTACATTAAAAAAATTCTTGTTCATACTGCATTAATATATGCTCATTTTAAACTTTCATGCAGAGAGGGAAATCCCAACTAAGTCAATTGACCAAAACTGTATTTCTTAGACAGTTTTTAAGCAGTGGCACAAACATTCATGTCATTTCAAAACAGAAAGGGCAAGATTGTCAGAGACATTTTAAAACAAGCTATGGGTGCACTTTTGTGCATGATGTCACTAAGATGACATATTAAAGTGCATTTTTTGTACGGAACGCCACTACAATATTTTAAAACAAAGTGCACTTTTGTGCATGATGTCACACAAGATATTTCAATAACTGGCAAATAAAAATGAGTTGCATAATAGGAAATCAAATAATTTTCGTCCTTTGCTATGTGGTAGGTTCCTGCGGACATTATCTCTTTCTATTGTTCACAATTTTTTTCATAGAGTGTTGATGTGGAAATGGTTGCCTTGGCATTTTGTCGGTTTGGCACCGAATGGCGATGTTGACATACAGAGTAAGCACTCTTCATTCTCTAGCAGGTGACTTTTCGAATGATGCTACATATTAGCAGTAATGCTACTTTTTGTAGCAACGCTTTTGCCCCAAACTTGACAAATTGCGGTTGTCTGTTCGATATATTCCCACTTGAAGCCAAACCACCGCCAGACGATGGACCCCCTGCTGTTTTTCTTGGGAATTAATTATTTCTTCATTTGTTACCAGATTCGCACCTTCTTTCTCTCGTATTACCACTCGCACCACAGCTAACATTACTGATGTCGCTACCTCTCTGCTCTGCGAGGGCATATACATATGTGACGTATGTAAGAAGGTGCGCTTGCTGTCATTGAAAAGGAGTGTAATGCCCACAGCTAAAAGCAACTGCGTGAGAACATATACTCGAATATCACGATATATTGCACAGAGATAAACCTGCCCTAACCAGCAGCTTGTCAGAAGCTTGTAGATGGCGACCAAAAGCCCCCTTATTGCAGTGAAATTTGCCAAGGAACATATAACCAAATATTAACATTGCTTTATGTATACGTTTGACCCAGCAGATATGGTCACATTTTCAGTAGACTCATAATAAATTCATAAAACAACCAAGCTTCATGAATGTTTTTTGTGACCAACAAGTATGTGCTCCAATCACTCTATCCCCCCCAAAAAAAGAGTTGTAGAAATTGTTGGAAACTCAAGACAGCCATGACATTATGTTCTTTATAAGTGTGTGTGTGTGTGTGTGTGTGTGTTTGTGTGTAAACTTTTGACCACTACCGTATATTTGGGTTTTCTTACTGTTACTTAAAAAAAAAAAAAAGACAATTTCACATGTCACTCATCCAAGTTTAAATGATTAATCCTCATGAGTTGATCTTCGTTTGTCAGGTTAATGATTTTATACGTGTAAAGAAAGCCTGTAATTAAGGGGCTGTTTCTTAACGCTGCTTAGTGATATCATCGGCCAAGGGTGCCACTTCCCCTTTGCATGCCAGAGGCATGATGTTGTTTCCTGCTTTTGTGCCCTTGGACGCCTTGTCCCCAAACTTACTCAGCACAGTGTGCTTCTTAGCTTATGTATTTGTAGATCATTTGGTAGTTTATCATTTTCAAGTGTTAAATATTAAAGAGAATAGAGGCATCTGTGTACACACTAATCTTTCCACACATGCTCATTTTCATATGTGTCTTCTTCCATTAGAGACATCTGTTTTTAAATGCAAACATGCAGGCGTGAAGGCCACAGATTAGGAAACACACATGCTTAGTAGGCACAACAGCGCTTACCGTGGTGCTGCTTGATTGGCACTGAAATGTTTGTGTCATGCAGGAAGCCTGCAGATCTACAAAACCTCGCCCCAGGCACACACCCTCCCTTCGTCACCTTCAATGGCGAGGTCAAAACAGACGTCAACAAGATTGAGGAGTTTCTTGAGGATGTCCTCTGCCCACCCAAGTGAGCATTCTCTTACCTCTAATGGCAGGCCGCCATGACCTCGTGTCTGGGCACAGTGCAGCACTGTGGCCAAATATGCATATTTCTTTGTGTATATTTCAATAGGTACATCAAACTTGGCGCCCGACACCCGGAGTCAAACACAGCTGGTATGGACATCTTTGCCAAGTTTTCAGCCTTCATTAAGAACTCAAAACCAGATGCCAATGAAGGTAAACATCCTGATACATACAATGTGTACATGGCACATTGATCATAATTGCATTGTTCCTAATTCATCGTAGTCAATATTTACAGTTTTAGACTTTGCCTTAAAACGTAGTATTGCCCCCTGAATTTTTTTCATTGGATATATTATAGTGAGTATGGCAGCTGTACATCCTCATTGATGTAGCTATTGCTTGAAACCATCCACTCATCTTGGAGATTGTTTTGGTTGCCTGGCAACGTTACTTTCCCCGCCCCAATTGGTTGCTTTTAGGCAGGATTCAAAAACATTGAGCTTTTGTTCGACTGCCTCCCTGTGTCCTCGGGGCCCTCACTTGCTAAGACACTGTAGTGAAAACAAAGCAGCTCAACCGAGAATGAACTACGTACGTTATCATGCACAGGAACTGATGTCGGAATCTATTGTCAATAACATAACAATGATAAGGTTATTGAAATATGCTCGCCAAGGATGTTAACCATTATCACAAGAAAGCATGATCTTGTGACATTTTTAGTTGGCTGTTCTCCGCCCTTGGAAAACATTGAGCAATTGAAATAAAAGGCAAGGCTGTGCAAACATGGTCCTGAATGCTATGCTTCATTAACAAGAATTCGGACATATTTTGCAATAATACCACAAATTGTTAATAACCAACTCAAATATGAATGGATAGGTGTGGGAGTAGGACACCTTTACACTGTGTGACATGTTTTTTTTTTTAATAAAGCACTTACCAAGAATTCAATCTGAACTTAAAAAAAGAAGAAGAAAGCAACTCAAATATGTAACAGCAATTAGTCATACACTTTTTATTTCAAGATGTATACCTTAAAAAAAAAAACAATATGTCAGTCCTCTTTGAGCTTAACAATAAACCTATGCTTGTTGATGAAATACTGCCCCCATGTGTCTGGACTTGATATGTAAAATGCATCAGACTCCACAACATGAAATTCCTTGTGGTTGTGTTCAGCCGTGGAGCGCGGGCTGCTGAAGACCCTGCAGAAGTTGGACGAGTATCTCCATTCACCTTTGCCAGACGAGATCGATCACAACAGCATTGAGGATATCAAGGTTTCCACTCGCAAGTTTTTGGATGGGGACCAAATGACCCTAGCGGACTGCAATTTGCTTCCTAAGCTGCATATCGTCAAGGTGAATGCACCAGCATTGTTAATATACCTCGGCTGATGCTTTTATCCTCTACGAACAGCCTGTTCGGAAATAGCTAAGATTTTATAATGTCAGACAGTTAATGATAACATACTTCATGGACGTTATGTCAGCGTCCACAACTCCATTGATCAGTCAAACTCTGTACATTCTGCAGTGTGCCACTGTGACCCTTATTTTTCCACTTGTTTAATTAGAAAGCCATTATCGCATTGTTGTATCCAAATAATTTCTGACGTTTCTGCATGTTTGCTATTGAGGTAGGCAATTAAAACAATCTTAAATATTGTTTTAAATGCTATGATTAATATCGATTGCACTGAATACCAATAAGGAAATAACACCATAAAATAGACATTTAATAGTCATTTTGCTTCAATCTACCTAAAAAAAATATTGTAATTATGTACATACTGCGGTACATGTTAACATTTACTGTAAGAATTAACACAAATCCAATAACCTCTGTATACATGTTAGAAATAAACTTCAACCATAATAAGACACACAAAAATATTAATATAGATAATAATTAAAGTTCAACAGGCTGAACACAATGCAAAAACACATATAAATGACGTGTTAAATGGATAAATGAGCTATTTAACATATTTTACCCTTATTGAAGGCTTGAGCAGTGAAGGAGTAGCGAGCCACACCTTTATACTTTGCTACAAGTTATTTATTGAATTCAATAGTGCTCAAAAGCACAACTTTCCTTAGCACCATTGTGGGTTATTTTACTCAATAAAAAATGCACAGAGACTTTCTGAATGAAAATTTGCCAACACTGTTACACACTGCGCTTGAATGCCTCATCACATGAACAGCAGATGGACGGAACGGGTGCTCAATAGATTCTGCTCCAGTACAAAGAAAGGCAACAGACAGTAAGTTGTTTGTTGTTTGCGCATTCTATTTACCTACAAACCCGCACCACGGATGGACGAGATGGCTTAAAATCTATATAATGCAATATATATTGGCAATTTTCTGGAATAGTCATATCACAATATATTATTTGGTATATAATTAATGGAACCATTTCAAAATGGGTTATGAAGGCTCCTAATTTGGCTGCTAATGTAAGCGGTAACATGTTGTGTAATTTACAGTTGCATTATGTTGTCATAACTGTTTTAATCTACTTGCTAATTTACTGTAAATAGCTAGTTCCTTTCTGTTGTAACATGGTTCAATCTGAACTTTTGTTAAAATATAATGAACACTTATTTTTGTTGTTGTTTGTATAAGCTTAGGTTAGGACCATGCTGCCATATACAGTACAAGGTTGTGGAAATCATCATATTTGATGGATGACAACTAGTTAGCCTGGCAAATATGGATGCAGATATTATGGGAAATACCAGTTTTTTATGCGCATGTTTGGCTGTTTGATAACAAAGACACCACATGGAAAACGAGGCAAACTTTTGGCAGTTTTTTTTTTACAAACTGGAGTGGATGGAAACTAAGTTACTAACCTCTGTACTATTGTTTAGATTACTTAATGTTGTAAGAAGAACCTGCCACATAACCGCCTTAAAATAATGCCTGCCATGTTTTTGGAGTCTAGCAAACATTTGCTTGAGAACACTTGTATCCTGTCATTAACACAACAATGTACCTTTAGGTGGTGGCCAAGAAGTACAGAGGCTTTGACATCCCCAAAGAGATGACCGCTATCTGGAAGTACCTGAACAATGCCTACACACGCGAGGAGTTTACCAACACCTGCCCCAGCGACAAAGAGATCGAGATCGCATACGCAGATGTAGCTAAGAGGCTTGTCAAATAAGAAGCCTCCTCCACCTTCCCTGGAACAGCTACACACACACACACTCCCCAGCACATGGACTGAAGTGCTTATACAAAAGAAAGACAAACTGCATATCTTTCCTACTTTCGTAACTCATCACTGATTACATACACGTCTAGTTCACTCAGCAACCTGCTTTCAACGGTAATTGCTTTCATTTTCTGTTTGTTGATTAATCGTTAAGCAGCCAAACCAAATCAGTATCCAAATCTCCCTTTTCTGTAGGTGCAAAGGCCATAGATGAACGTATGTTTATTTGATTGTTCAATGGTCATAAAAGGTAAGCAGTTTTTTGAACAGTGTTGAATCTGTGTTTCTGACAAAACCCATCCAAATGTATGTGATCTAAAAAAATCTAATAAAGTAGTCATTCAGGTAAAGCTACCTGGTATTCAAAAGAGTCAAAAACGTTCTGTAGCTCAGTAGAAGTGTAGGAAGCCACTCGCACTTGGCTGCAGGGGTAGCCTCTCAGGAATATTAAGAACCTGAGTTAATCCATATGTAGCTCATAGATGTCCACTATTGCCTTGTATGATTCACCGTATTGCCATAGAAAGAAAAAATCCTGGACGACAACACCAAACCGAACTCTTAGCAGCTGAAGTAGCAGTGAAGCTGACAGAAAAAAGGGCACATTAATTCTGGTCTCACTGTGGAAAATGACTAAGACACTAAGGTGCGGTCATGTGCTGGTACAGGTGGCGCTAAAGATACGGCACGAAAGGAATCAAGCTGAATGAAATAAAACCTTCAGTATGTTGATTATTCTTGAAGTAGTGACTGTACAGTATGCCAGTCACAGTCGTTCAAAAAGTGCTTTACCGGAAGAGCAAAACAAATCCTTCTTTTCGGCCACACTTTTTTTTTGTTATCAGACACATTTGATAAAGGAATTGTAAATAATTGTTTTGATTGCTCCGGTTTTGATTGTGTAAATTTTATACATTTCATGGTCACGGTTTGAGGTCGTGGGTCATTTTTTGCCCTCCCAGATTGTAATTTTCCATAAGCATTCTCTTTGCCTTACTTGTTCATTTCAATACAACGTCACTTTGTTGTTGGTAACGAACATAATAATATCCAAGTTTTACTCTGTATTGTTTTTATTTTTATTTTTGAAAAACCAAATTGAAATAAACTTGTCACTGGAATTTTGATGTGTTTGTTATTATATTTTATAGACTTAGACTTTACGTTACTGCCAATGACATTGTGCGAGAGGTATTTCTTTAGAAAAATGTTCATTGTTGTTGTAATTGCCTAACCATTGTATTAAAGCGAGGGCTTTCTAATATTTTATTTATTACATGAGTGGGTCAGAAGTAGCAATTTTTGTGTCATTTTAATGTGGTATAATCCATAATGAAACACCAGGAGTGATTCTGTGTATCTGGATACCTTGATGTGTGTGTCACTTTCATGGGGACCTTTTATGCAAAACCAACTTTTCCCAAATTTGAAATCAAACCACACAAGCATGGCGGAGATATTTACAAAACAATCTTGCCTTCCATTATACTTCTTACAAATGAACCATTTGGAATTTGCCCGATTTGTGACATTTTTCCCATTGGCGACCTCAGCGGATATCTCCATATATGGTAAAGTTTTACTCAAAAAGCTTTGCACGAGTCTGCTATGGTAGTCAATAAGCTCCTTTTTTGCTATACTCTTGTTTTGGGGCAGACTGGCTGGTACATGCTCTTGCATCCTCTGTTGTTGCCATTTCTTATACAAAGTAGCATATAGTTAGAACATAATCTGTTGGTAGACTAGCTATGGAAGCGCTAAAATCTGCAACAAAGATGGCGGGGAAAAGACTCTGTCAAAGTGGAGGCACGTAATTAAGACCGTCCAAAATGGCACATCCTGAAAACATAGTCAGAAAGCGGGTTTAAGATGGTCCGTAAAACATAATCAATGAAACATTTTGACCAAAGAACCACCATTACTTGCAGACCACAGGTAAGCGTTTTAAATGTAGAAAAAAAAAATCATAATTTGACTGATACATCTACTGTGTCGTTTGATTGTGAAGCACTAAAGTGTTTATCAGGAATCGCCTTTTTTGCTCACAAACGACAGCTTGTGCTAAATGAAGCCAGAGGAGTGGTGTCACGTTTGACTTCAGTTTTTGTCCTCATCATCGATATAAATGGAAGCAAGAAAAAGGGAGAACTCTAAAGTGTGTGATTCTATTGATTTTATAAAATTGAACTGAATACAAATCTTTATTGTCAAAATAAATACATGTCCTTTTTCGGTTTACTATTTGCTACATTGACCAGAGTTGTGTGTTTCATATTCCTTTCTGCACAGCTAAACCTTGTGCAACCTTAAGATTGACTATACACACTCCTAAGACCCAAAAGGGATGTGTTCATAAGTGTCCTAAATCAGCAATAAGTTGTCATTTGTGTTGTACTTTCAATGTTTGAAATATTTTAACAACTTACGATCTATCTATTGATATGAACATGTTATTATTTTAAATAAAAAAAAACTTGTGGCCTACTGCTAACTGTTTTTGATAATTGGAAAATGCAAAATATGTAATAAAAAAAAAGGTTGCTAAGTGCAATATTTGGGGTTGGTTAAAACAACCTTGAATAGGTCAACAGGTCCACACCATTGATTTTGATACAGTGGACAAAACATGTTTACAGTCCCTACTGAGCTACACTTATCGAGTAAAAGCAGACAGAACTTGGTTGAGTTTGAGTTCAAACAAGTCTTTCATGTACAATATACATCTGCTATGATATACAGTGCATCCAAAAATATTCACAGCGCTTCACTTTTTCCACATTTTCTTGTGTTTCAGCCTTATTTCAAAATGGAATAAATTCATTTAATTTTTCAAAATTCTACAGACAATAGCCCATAATAACAATGTGGAAAGGTTGTGAATACTTAAGTACATGTGATGTATTTTTTTTTATTTGATCAAATTTGTGAAAACCCCCCCAAAAAATTCACATCGTCATTATGTGGTATTCTGTGTTGAATTTTGAGGAGACAAAATAATTTATTTCGTTTTGGAATAAGGCCATAAGATAACAAAATGTGGAAAAAAAGAGAAGCGCTCTGAATAATTTACAGATGCACTGTATATAACTGCCCACAATGATTTTAATTGCCTTTCAGTGGTTTAATAGCAGTTTTACACTTTACAGTTGTGATCAAAATTATTCAACCCCCACACAATTCTGGTGTTTTAGCAAGTTGGACATTCATTCCGTATTTTGTTTATAGTCATATCAAATAAAGATGCATTAAATAGACAAATGCAACTTGAATTACAACATATTTTGTAGCATACCAAACAGTGTCATTTCTCTTAATATCTCATTGACAAAATTATTCAACCCCTTGAAGATCATAACTCTTAAGAACAGAATTTGAATAAGGTCTTTTCAATCAGGTGTTGAAAACACCTGTAGATGTGATTAGAACCATAACGAGCAACAATTAAACTGATTGAAAAAGACTGTGACACTCAGCTTCTTGTAGATGGTCAATGGTGTATTTGCAACATGGTGAAGTCCAGGGAGTGGTCAAAGAAGTTAAGAGAGGAGGTAATTTCTCTTCATAAGGAAGGATATGGATATAAGAAAATAGCAAAGACATTACACATTCCAAGAGACACAGTTGGGAGCATAATTCGCAAGTTTAAAGCTAAAGGCACAGTGGAAACAATACCTGGGCGTGGTAGAAAGAGGATGCTGTGTGCAACTACTGTCCGGTATATGAAGCGTACAGTGGTGAAAAACCCCCGGGTAACAGCTGAGGAACTACAACAGGACATTGCAGAGGGGGAACGCAGGTTTCGTCCAAGACAATAAGGCGCGCACTCCGAGATGAAGGCTTCCATGCCAGAACTCTTAGGCACAAGAAAAATATACTCCAGTATGCCAAAAATTATCTGGACAAACCCCAAAGGTTTTGGGAAACTGTTCAATGGAGTGATGAGACAAAACTGGAACTCTTTGGGCCTATGAATCAACGTTATGTCTGGAGGAGAAAAAAATGAAGCTTACAAAGAGAAGAACACCTTGCCTACTGTTAAGCATGGTGGGGGGTCAATCATGCTCTGGGGCTGTTTCTCTGCCTCAGGTACCGGGAATCTCCAGCGCGGTCAAAGCATTATGAATTGTTTATTTCCTACCAGGATATATTAGCTGCAAATGTCATGAAGTCAGTGACGAAGCTGAGGCTTGGGAGACGTTGGACCTTCCAACAGGACAACGATCCCAAGCATACCTCCAAATCAACATCAGAGTGGTTGCAGAAGAAGGGCTGGAAGACTGGAGTGAACTTTACAGTCGCCAGACCTAAATCCTATAGAAAACCTGTGGTGGGACTTGAAGAAGGCAATTGCAGCACTTAAGCCCAAGAATATGAATGAACTGGTGGCCTTTGCCCAAGAGGAATGGGCTAAAATACCTGTAGATTATTGCAAGAAGCTTGTGTGCGGTTATGTATCACGTTTGAACGATGTAATTACTGCCAAAGGGCGTTCTACTAAGTACTAAAGATGCATGTAACTAGGGGGTTGAATAATTTTGTCAATGAGATATTAAGAAAAATGTCCTTTTTTGGTATTTTGTAAAATAGTGTTACAATTAAAGTTGCATTTGTCTATTTGACACATCTTTATTTGATATGACTATAGACAAAATACGGAATAAATGTCCAACTTGCTAAAACACCAAAATTGTGTGGGGGTTGAATAATTTCGATCACAACTGTATGCACATCAAATCCTTAAATTTCTGTTTGGGGGTTTCTGGCTCCATCTAGTGGTTAAGGGATACACTTACACCAACACATTTTTTTCCCCCCAATCGGTAAGAATGAGACTAAAAAAGTTTTCATGGAAAAAAAAGTATAGTAATAAAACATTATAGTGTGTTGAAATAGCAGTTATCATGGGAGGAACTGGGGCCAAAGCAGTTCCGAAGAGAAGGTGTGTATACTTAATATGTATGAACTATTATAGGATACGATGGGATAGACTGTAGTTATCCCACAATGAAGAAATTATGTGGCTTCAATGCAGGTTCAAAAAGTCCACATACAATAAGATAAAAATGCATAAAAACAAAATGGGAACATTAAAAACATCCATCCATCCATTTTTGTACCGCTTGTCCCGTTCAGGGTCCCGGGGGATGCTGGAGCCTATCTCAGCTGCTTCGGGCGGAAGGCGGTGTACACCCTGGACAAGTCGCCATTTCATCACAGGGCCAACACAGAGACAACATTAACACTCACATTCACATACTAAGGGCAATTTAGTGTTGCAAAGCAACCTATCCCCAGGTGCATGTTAAACACAGGACATAAAATACATATAAACAGTACAGAGCTGATGTAACCAGCTGACACTTCAGCTACACAGAGCTACAAAAGTAAAACACAACAAAAAATAAGCAATAAAAACAGTTGTAGATATTGCACACATAAGATTGCACCATCCATAGACGGCAAAACAAAAGGGGTCATTTTATGATTTTCTACATTTAAAGCATTTATTGGCTACAGTATTTTTCGGAGTATAAATCGCTCCGGAGTATAAGTCGCACCTGCCGAAAATGCATAATAAAGAAGTAAAAAAACATATATAAGTCGCACTGGAGTATAAGTCGCATTTTTGGGGGAAATTTATTTGATAAAACCCAACACCAAGAATAGACATTTGAAAGGCAATTTAAAATAAATAAAGAATAGTGAACAACAGGCTGAATAAGTGTACGTTATATGACGCATAAATTACCAATTGAGAAGGTGCCTGGTATGTTAACGCAACATATTATGGTAAGAGTCATTTAAATAACTATAACATATAGAACAGGGGTAGGGAACCTGTGGCTCTTTTGATGACTGAACCTGGCTCTCAGATAAATCTTAGCTGACATTGCTTAACACGATAAGTAATGAATAATTCCGCTGTAATCATAGTTTTAAAAAGAATGTTCAAAATATAAAACATTCTCATGCATTTTCATCCATCTATCCAGTTTCTACCGCACCTGTTCAACAAGTCGCATTAATGGTAAGAATTATTTTATTTATTTTTGGTTAGTCTCAGAATAACCATGTTATTAAAAAGAATAAGAGACTTATTATACTCAAAATGTTGGTCTTTCTTAAAAATGCACGCAGATAGTTGTATTCAGTGTTAAAAAAAATAAATAAAATATATGGCTCTCACGGAAATATTTTAAAAATATTTGGCTTGTATGGCTCTCTCAGCCAAAAAGGTTCCCGCCCCCTGATATAGAACATGCGTTTACCTATACTTTTACCAAACACTCTGTCACTCCTAATTGCTTAAGCCGATGAAATCTCATACGTCTAGTCTCTTACGTGAATGAGCTAAATTATATTATTTGATATTTTACGGTAATGTGTTAATAATTTCACACATAGGTCGCTCCTGAGTATAAGTCGTACCCCCGGCCAAACTGAAAAAAACTGCGACTTATAGTCCGAAAAATACGGTAGTTGCTCAACATTTGGCATAGATGATGTTTTACAGACTGTTTTAAAGCTGCTTTTTGATTGTCTCCTTAGGATGTGCTGCAGGTTGTCTCTTGTGTATGTGGCTCCACTCGGACTGTGTCTTCTTCCCACCATTTGTGTTGTAGTTTTTAGCGCTTCCATAGCAAGTCTATTGAAAAATGTTACTTTGTATTAGAAATGCGGAGGATGCATGTCCATGAACAAACCAGTCTGTCCCGCAACAATAGGTTGTTGCCATACATGATCCACATACACAGCATTCATGTTTTTCAAATTCCAAAAACGACTCCCCTATCCATGTCCACCAGGTATGTTTTTGTCTTTCTTGGTTTTCTCACTTTACAGGTTGTACACAACACCCATTTATGCAGCTGGCTCAATATTTACACTGGTAAAGTAGCATGCTCAAGTGTACATATCAGCCTACAATGTGTGAGAGAGCTCCTTTGCATAAGGACTTAGTTGTACTGAGTCCATGTGTATCTATAAACAGCAAAACACCAAAACAAAATGCATTCTTGTTTTTAAAGGTGGACTGCACGATTTTTGTGACTCATCACCTACAATCCTTATTTGAGACTTTCCTTTTCTTGAGCATTCTAAATAGTGGAAAACTGCTTTGAGTACAAGGCGGCTAATAATGTACAGAGCATAAGTAAAGTATTCACAATGCTTCACTTTTTCCACATGTTCCTATGTTACAGCCTTATTCCAAAATGAAGTACATTACTTTTTGTGCTCAAAATTCTACAGACAATACTCAATTATGACTAATACTTTATTTATTTTTCATTTTTGCAAATGTATTAGAAATAAATGGTAAATGGGTTGTACTTGAGTAGCGCTTTCTACTCCTTTTTAAGGAGGCCAAAGCGCTTTGACGGTATTTCCACATTCACCCATTCACACACACATTCACACACTGACGGTGGGAGCTGCCATGCAAGGCGCTCACCAGGACCCAGCAGGAGCAAGGTTGAAGTGTCTTGCCCAAGGACACAACGGACGTGACTAGGATGGTAGGAGGTGGGGATTGAACCAGTAACCCTCAGATTGCTGGCAAAGCCACCCTACCAACTTCGCCCAAAATCACACAACTACTCACAGCCTGTGCGCATTATTTTGTTGACACCTTTGGCAGCAATTACAGCCTCAAGTCTTTTTGAATACGATGCCACAAGCTTGGCACACCTATCTTTGGACAGTTTCGCCCATTCTTATGTGCAGCACCTCTCAAGCTCAATCAGGTTGGATGAGAAGCATTGGTTTTCATCCCGGATGTCTCTGTCCATTGCTGCATTCATCTTTTCCTCGATCCTAACTAGTCTCCCAGGTCCTGTTGCTGAAAACCATCCCCACAGCATGATGCTGCCACCACCATGCTTCTCTGTAGGGATGGTGTTTGCCTGGTAATGAGTGGTGCCTGGTTTCCTCCAAACATGACACCAGGCATTCACTCCAAAGAGTTCAAGTTTTGTGTCATCAGACCAGAAAATTTTGTTTCTCATTATCTGAAAGTCTTCCAGGTGTATTTTGGCAAAAAGAAATGGCTTCCGTCTGACCATTAGTTCATACAAGCCTGGTTGGGGGATTGGTGCAGAGATGGTTGTCTATCTGGAAGGTTCTCTTCTCTCCGCAGAGCAATGCTGTAGCTCTTACAGAGTGACCATCGGGTTCTTGGTCACCTCCCTGACTACACTTAAGATGAATGCAGACATGTACAGAGACATCCTGAATGAAAAAAACAACACTTCCCATTCAACCTGATGGATTTTGAGAGTTGCTGCAAAGAGGAATGGGATACACTGTCGAAAGATAGGTGTGCCAAACAAGTGGCATCATATTCAAAAAGACTTGAGGCTGTACCTGCGGCCAAAGGTGCATCAACAAAATATTGAGGAGGAGTTGTGAATACTAAGGTACATGGGATTTTTTTTTTTGATTTTTTTTAATACATTTGCAAAAAAAAAAAAAAAAATTCAAATTTTCTATATGGGGCATTGTGTGCAGAATTTCGAGGACAAAAATGAATTAATTTCCATCTTGGAATAAGGCTTTAACATAACAAATTGTGGAAAATGTGAAGCGCTATGAATACTTTCCAGGGACCCTGTATGTTTGCCTAGCTTCATGTATTGCTTCCTGTTGGTTAGGTAATTTCCTACCCAGCTCAAAACCAGCCCTCTGATGCCATACTGTTCTAGTTTGTTAATTAAGATGTTATTTTTAATTGTATCAAATTATTTTGTTGGATCCATAAACACTGCAGCTGCATACTGTTTAAGATCTATTGCCTTGGTAATGTCTTCTGTTTTTTTTTTTCATTGATATCATCTACAAACCCTCTTTCCATTTGAGTTGGGAAATTGTGTTAGATTTAAATATAAACGGAATACAATGATTTGCAAATCGTTTTCAACCCATATTCAATTGAATATGCCACAAAGACAACATATTTGATGTTCAAACTGATAAACATTTTTTGTTTGCAAATAATCACTAATCTAAAATTTGATGCCAGCAACACGTGACAAAGAAGGTGGGGAAGGTGGCAATAAATACTGATAAAGTTGAGGAATGCTCATCAAACACTTATTTGGAACATCCCACAGGTGTGCAGGCTAATTGGAAACAGGTGGGTGCCATGATTGGGTATAAAAGAAGCTTCCATGAAATGCTAAGTAATTCACAAACAAGGATGGGGTGAGGGTCTCCACTTTGTAAGCAAATTGTCGAACAGTTTTAGAACAACATTTCTCAATGAGCTATTGCAAGGAATTTAGGGATTTTACCATCTATGGTCTGTAAAATCATCAAAAGGTTCAGAGAATCTGGAGAAATCACTGCACGTAAGCGATGATATTACAGACCGTTGATCCCTCAGGTGGTACTGCATCAAAAACCGACATCAGTGTGTAAAGGATATCGCCACATGGGCTCAGGAACACTTCATAAAACCACTGTCAGTAACTACAGTTGGTCGCTACATCTGTAAGTGCAAGTTAAAACTCTACTATGCAAAGCAAAACCCATTTATCAACAATACCCATAAACACCGCCGGCTTTGCTGGGCCCGAGATCATCTATGATGGACTGATGCAAAGTGGAAAAGTGTTCTGTGGTCTGACAAGTCCACATTTCAAATTATATCTGGAAACTGTGGATGTGGTGTCCTCCGGAACAAAGAGGAAAATAACCATCCGGATTGTTGTAGGTGCAAAGTTTGAAAGCCAGCATCTGTGATGGTATGGGGGTGTATTAGTGCCCAAGGCATGGGTAACTTACACATCTTCGAAGGCACCATTAATGCTGAATAGTCCACACAGGTTTTGGAGCAACATATGTTGTCATCCAAGCAACGTTATCATGGGCGCCCCTGTTTATTTCAGCAAGACAATGCCAAGCCACGTGTTACAACAGTGTGGCTTCGTAGTAAAAGAGTACGGGTACTTTCCTCCCATCGAAAATGTGTGGCACATTATGAAGCGTAAAATACAACAGCGGAGACCCCGGACTGTTGAACGACTGAAGCTCTACATAAAACATGAATGGGAAAGAATTCCACTTTCAAAGCTTCAACAATTAGTTTCCTCAGTTCCCAAACGTTTATTGAGTGTTGTTAAAAGAAAAGGTGATGTAACACAGTGGTGAACATGCCCTTTCACAACTACATTGGCACGTGTTCAGCTATGAAATTCTTGAGTTTGAACATCAACTATCTTGTCTTTGTAGTGCATTCATTAAATATGGGTTGAAAAGGATTTGATAATAATTGTATTCTGTCTATTTTTACATCCAACACAATTTCTCAACTCCTATGGAAACGGGGTTTGTATATTGGGATGTTGGATCTGTATCCGTATTGGTTCTACGTGAGTCTTCCACTTTTATTTTATAATTTGTCCAATCTGTTTTAATATATTTCAATGTTTTTTCAATGATGTTAAAATATTTTGGAAGTAAGGCAACAGGTCTATAGTTTGAGTACCAGTATGGATTCCAAGATATCTAGACATGGTACTGTATCTATATGCCGCCTGTCTTCTTTTTGTTGCAGTGCCTGGTTGCTGGGTCACAGGACGAAGCCACCCGTGCGCACACCTGATAGTCATTTCTTCTTGAATACTTAAGCTCTCCAATCCCTTCACTTGGCACCTCCCTGAATTTCCTCTGCTTTGGCTCCAGTCATGCTTCTCGTTCCTTGTGACTCATTGCCGTATAGGGAAACTGTTACTTCTCTACACCTCAAGTGTGCATCCTTAGTTATTTTTCGTCACTCCTTTTGAGTGCGCTTTTTGTTATTATTTTTCCATCTATCCATTTTTTCCACCGCTTTATTCATTTTTTTCTCTTCGTTAGGGTCTTTCTCCGGCTAAGCCAATCGTGACAGTATTGATTCGAATTTAAGAGATATCCTAGTTTGTGGAAACGTGTGGCGCACAATATTATGCTCAGTGCGTCCTCTATTTGGCCCTTCAGAAACATTGGCTTTCAGTCAAAAGTTATACTGGCATCAGCTTCCACAACCCTTCATCTGTAACTGGTTAAAATGGTGCTAAGGCCATGTTGATCTTCCAGCAAGGTGTGTTTTTCTTGCCAAATGCCTTAAAATCATACAAGCTGTCATTGGCCCATCAATCTTAATGCCTTTTTTGGCTGCCACAGAGGGGTTTTGTCTGGTGGGCATGTATAAGTCATAAATAAGTCTTTGATAGCTCTGCACGACCCATCAAAATGCTTAGAGTAATTCACAGTGGCACATGGGTGGAAGGCATGAAAGTGGAGTATATTCCTATATATTTGGGCTATTTAAATGCGTTTCAAATGCAGTTCATGTCAGCATCCCTTCTCGAGACTGGTATACACACAGCTTGTGTGCTTTTTTTTAATAGATTTAGTTCATACGAACAAAAAATAAAGACCTTTTTTATTCAGTTTAATTATTTAGAACACAAAATGTCCTGTAAAACATAATTCAAAAACATCAAAAGTGCCTTCTTTTGGAATATATATAGTGTAAAAAAGAAATGGGTCATCTTAATTTGCATAATATGCAATGACGTATGTGCATGTAATTTGAAAAAAACAAACATGAAAAACAAAATAAATATATTTGTACCAACTAGGGATGAGTACCTTTCCCAATATCTGGGAATCGATATTTGTACTCGACGGTGTATGTTCAAATGTGTTAATAAATGTTAACGGTTTAAGGAAAAACAAAATGTCGATGTGTCCTTTTTTTTTCTATTTTTTTTTTTTTCTTCTTTGTCATGAAAAAAGGGAGGTTTTTGTGGTTGGTGCACTAATTGTAAGTGTATATTGTGTTTTTATGTCAATTAAAAAAAAAAAAAAAAAAAAATATATATATTATTTTTTTTCCTTTTTTTTAATAAAAAATTCTTCTGCGGCCCGGTACCAATCGGGCCGGTGGTTGGGGACCACTGCTCTACTGTACTATATACTAGACTTTGCATGCAGTTGCATTTGCAAGACATTAGATGACAATAGTGTAAAGACCATGGTGTGTTGGCTTAGCCAGGAAGTAGTCTTTGCCACTAAGTTGAATATACTGGCCTTGTCTTGTTGAGCTATACAAAGCGTTTGTATAATACGCTTATAATTATTGTATTTATGACACACTGGCGGAAACTTTAAAACAATCATGGCTCCAAAAAAAAAAATCTAAACTTATGATTGACGGATAGGTCTGAAGTTGATCTAGAGCAGTGGTTCTCAAACGTACAGAAAACACTTGGCTCTCCAAGTGCCACCATAATGACCAACATTAAAATATTGTAGCATTGTAGACCTAAGTTTTCGTTAAAAACAAGGTGTATGTTTTATGTAAGCATATTTAATAGTTTTTACCACTTCAACGTTGTACACGGTTTGAACAGAAACACTGTGTTTAAATGGCTTCACGGTGGCAGAGGGGTTAGTGCGTCTGCCTCACAATACGAAGGTCCTGCAGTCCTGGGTTCAAATCCAGGCTCGGGATCTTTCTGTGTGGAGTTTGCATGTTCTCCCCGTGAATGCGTGGGTTCCCTCCGGGTACTCCGGCTTCCTCCCACCTCCAAAGACATGCACCTGGGGATAGGTTGATTGGCAACACTAAATTGGCCCTAGTGTGTGAATGTGAGTGTGATTGTTGTCTGTCTATCTGTGTTGGCCCTGCGATGAGGTGGCGACTTGTCCAGGGTGTACCCCGCCTTCCGCCCGATTGTAGCTGAGATAGGCGCCAGCGCCCCCCGCGACCCCGAAAGGGAATAAGCGGTAGAAAATGGATGGATGGATGGACTGTGTTTAAATATAGGAAAATAAAACACTGTACATATATCAATCAAATTAAATTAATTGTCCATACAATATTTGATTATTCCCTTTTTGGGGTCGCGGGGGGCGCTGGCACCTATCTCAGACACAATCGGGTGGAAGGCGGTGTACACCCTGGACAAGTCGCCACCTCATCACAGGGCCAACACAGATAGACAGACAACATTCACACTCACATTCACACACTAGGTCCAATTTAGTGTTGCCAATCAACCTACCCCCAGGTGCATGTGTTTGGAAGTGGGAGGAAGCCACCCGGAGGGAACCCACGCATTCATGGGGAGCACATGCAAACTCCACACAGAAAGATCCAGAGCCTGGGATTGAACCCAGGACTGCAGGACCTTTGTATTGTGAGGCAGACGCACTAACCCCTCTACCACCGTGAAGCCCTATATGTTGATATTACACATTGATATAATTGGCCATTAAAGGAGACCAAACCAATCAGAGCGTGCTCTTCAGTATCGTGGCCACTGATTGGCTTAGCCTTAGACAGCATTACTCTATTGCAGTGGTTTTCAACCTTTTTTTTTAATGATGTACCCCCTGTGAACATTTTTTTTAATTTAAGTACCCTCTAATCAGAGCAAAGCATTTTTGGTTGAAAAAAAGGGATGAAGTAAAATACAGCACTATGTCATCAGTTTCTGATTTATTAAATTGTATAACAGTGCAAAATATTGCTAATTTGTAGTGGTTTTTCTTGAACTAATTGGAAAAAAGGATCTACAAATAACTACAAAACTTGTTGAAAAATAAAAAAGGGATTCAATTATAAATAAAGATCTCCACACATAGAAGTAATCATCAACTTAATCTTTGGGGATTGTAATAGAGATCCATCTGGATTCATGAACTTAATTCTAAAATTTTCTTCACAAAAAAATAAATCTTTAGCATCAATATTTATGGAACATGTCCACAAAAAAATCTAGCTGTCAACACCAAATATTTCATTGTTGTATTTTTTTTTCACAGTTTATGAACTTACATTCATGTTGTGTTGAAGTATTATTCAATAAATATATTTATATTGGATTTTTGAATTGCTGCAATTTTTAGACTATTTTAAAAAAAATCTCACCTACCCTTTGGCATACTTTCAAGTACCCCCATTTGAGAACCACTGCTCTATTGGATTAAAAGAGTGTGAAAGTGACCAAGGTGTGCTATTTCATATGTAGCGAGGGCTCTCATAATGTCAAAACATTTCTTTAGAAGAATGCAAACAGTTGTGTTATGCTCTGGCTGTAAAAATAATACATTTGTAAGTTTGGATTCCTAATTTGTGGAAATTCATAAATTATTTAATTAGCCGTGATACATGAGGGATTTCTGTACTAAATATAATTAGCCTTTTTACAAAATTACAAACATCAAAGTCGCACCCATGTCCTTTGATTTTCAGTATGCGGTCCCAGCCTGGACACCCCAGTGTTAAACCAAAGCTATGGCGCTAAATGTCTCCAGAGTTACAAGATAAAATCATGTTAAACCTCATTAATTTGTGCAAACAGTATTTTTAGCAGTGCTGCGGTAAGGTTTGACCTTTGACCCTTATAATTGCAGTTCCATGGCAGCGTTGGTGGAGCATCAGCTACCACATCAACTCCCAAACCGCCAAGTAAAAGCCCGGCTTATCTGCCCTCCTCCAATGCCTACAGTCAACCAGTCAGGGTGGGTTTTGTGGGCTCACATTGTTTATTTTAGCCCTCATTAAAATGCGGTGGGGTGGCTTTTTTTTCTCTCTCCAGGGCTCGGCGGCTACTGTGGTGGAGAGATAGGGGCTGCGGTCGACCCCCCCATAGGTTGGTCGCCCCCAATTCCTGACTGGCCACTCACCCCATGTGGGTCCTGCAGTTATACCCTGTGGCAGAGCTGCGGTTGACTGTTGCAGTTGGCTGGTAAAAGAAAAAAATGCAGTTCATTACTTGGGCCACAAGAGGGTGCTCACGTGAAGCTTCTGCAGGGTTTGCCTCCATTTCCTGTCTACTGTCAGCACTTTTTTTCCCCAGGAAGCATGGGAGAGATGTTTGTGTGCACAGGAAGGGATAAAAAGACATGTGGGTGGTAAAGCTTGAAACACACACACACACACACACACGTATTTGTTACTTCTTGAGACCTCTGAAAAATGCTTAGCTCTAGTATTATAATAAAATTTGTAATTTTAGTCAACGCAAGTCAAAATTTTACAAGAAAAACTGAATATTCGTGCAGTATTATCAGATTTTCTTTAGGCAAAAATAATGACAAAAGTCATAATTTTACAGCAGATGCTAACTATTAATGGCCACTATAGTCTTAGTACCGTAGTGTTCATCCTAGGGTCACATATGGGACGCGGGTTGTCTCACGTCAGCACCAGACGTTGTAAATTCTGTTTTTTTTTTCCGGGGATGAATAGGGAAGTACTTCTTTAGCTGCCATCTTGTTTTTCATATATTGCTGCCTTTGCACCTGTCAGTGTTTACTTTTGTATGCACATTAAATCAACCAAAAATCCTGACTTTGGAGCAATGTTCATGGACTCTAATATTTGTCTCTTTATTAGATGCAATGGTTTTCTGTATTAGGACCATGATTTTGGTCCTAACTTGTTCACTGGTCCTCACATATAAGGTACTTTTCCTCGATGTCTCAAGAAGGGTAGAAATACAAGAACACACACACGTATTTGTTAACTTCTTGAGACCTCTGAAAAATGCCTAGCTCTAGTATTGTAATAAAAGTCGTAATTTTACTCAACGCAAGTCAAAATTTTACAAGAAAAACTGAAAATTTGTGCAAGATTATGATAAAAGTTGGAATTTTACTCAATAACAATTTTAACTTTACAAGAAAAGCTTAACATTTGGCAATTTTATGAAAAGAGTCGTAATTTTACTCGACAAAAGTCCCAATTTTATAAGAAAACTAACTTTTTGGCAATATTATAATCCATCCATCCATCCATCCATTTTCTACCGTTTATTCCCTTTGGCGTTGCGGGGGGATGGTGCCTATCTCAGCTACAATCGGGCGGAAGGCGGGGTACACCCTAAACAAGTCGCCACCTTGTCGCAGCAATATTATCTTAATGATCAGAATTTCACTTGGCAAAAATAATGACAAAAGTCATAATTTTACAGCAGATGCTAACTATTAATGGCCACTATAGTCTTAGTACCGTAGTGTTCATCCTTTGGTCCCATATGGGATGCGAATTCATAAGTGAACATATATTGAATCATTTAATGCTGCCTTCCTGAAGGAACTCTCCTGAAGGAATGAATAAAGTACCATCTATCTATCTATCAATTTATCTATCTGTCCATCCATCCATCCATCTATCTATCTATCTATCTATCTATCTATCTATCTATCTATCTATCTATCTATCTATCTATCTATCTATCTATCTATCTATCTATCTATCTATCTATCTATCTATCTATCTATCTATCTATCTATCTATCTATCTATCTATCTATCTATCTATCTATCTATCTATCCATCCATCCATCCATCCATCCATCCATCCATCCATCCATCCATCCATCCATCCATCCATCCATCCATCCATCCATCCATCCATCCATCCATCCATCCATCCATCCATCCATCCATCCATCCATCCATCCATCCATCCATCCATCCATCCATCCATCCATCCATCCATCCATCTATCTATCTATCTATCTATCTATCTATCCATCTATCTATCTATCTTTGCACCTGTCAATGTTTACTTTTGTACGCACATTAAAACAACCAAAAATCCTGACTTTGGAGCAATGTTCATGGACTCTAGTATTTGGCTCTCTATTGAATGCAATGGTTTTCTGTGTTAGGACCGTGATTTCGGTCCTAACTTGTTCACCGGTCCTCACATATAAGGTACTTTTCCTTGTTGATGTCTCAAGAAGGGTAGAAATACAAGAACACACACACACACGCACGCACGCACGCACGCACGCACGCACGCACGCACGCACGCACGCACACACACACACACACACACACACACACACACACACACACACACTGGCATAGCTTAAGTCTTATGTAAACTGTACGTTTGTGAGATACCTCATGACATCAGGTACGTCAGGAGGTTTAGTGTCTTCTAGAGCAGTGGTTCTCAAACTTTTTTCACCAAGTACCACCTCAGGAAACACTTGGCTCTCCAAATACCACCATAATGACCAACATTAAAGGCCTACTGAAATGAGATTTTCTTATTTAAACGGGAAAAGCAGGCCCATTCTATGTGTCATACTTGATCGTTTCGCGATATTGCCATATATTTTTTCTGAACAGATTTAATACAGAACATCCACGATAAAGTTCGCAACTTTTGGTCGCTAATAGAAAAGCCCTGCCTTTACGGGAAGTATGTGCGCGTGACATCACGAGTTGCAGGGCTCCACACATATTCACATTGTTTATAATCATAGCCTCCAGCAGCAAGAGCTATTCGGACCGAGAAAGCGACAATTCCCCCATTAATTTAAGCGAGGATGAAAGATTAGTGAATTTGGATATTGATAGTGAAGGACTGGGAAAAAAAAAAAAAGCGACGGCTGCGGCAGTGTGAGCGTTTCAGATGTAATTGGACACATTTACTAGGATAATTCTGGAAGATCCCTTATCTGCTTATTGTTTTAATAGTGTTTTAGTGAGATTCTAAAGACATACCTGAAAGTCGGACGGCTGCGGTGAACGGCAGTGCCTCTCAGAGAAGCCAATGGAGGAGCCAAGATAGATCACAGCTGCCTTTTTGAGCTGCAGGAGGAAGTCCCATAATCCACTGATGTCTCCGGTAAGACTTAATATCACGATTTTCCCATCCAAAAACATGCTGGTTGTCGTAGAGAAACATGTTCGCTTGACCGCTCTGCTTCACAACAAACAAAGAAACACCGGCTGTGTCTCGGTGCTAAAGACAACTGCAATACACAGCTTTCCACCAACAGCATTGTTCTTTATAGTCTCCATTATTAAATGAACAAATTGCAAAAAAGTTCAGCAACACAGATGTCCAAAATACTGTGTAATTATGCGGTTAAAGCAGACGACTTTTAACTGCGAGTGGTACAGCGCTAATATTTCCTAACTGTCCGTGACGTCACCCGTCCGCTTCATCATTCCGCGACGTTTTCAACAAGAAACTCGCGCAAAATTTAAAATTGCAAACTAAGAAGGCCGTATTGGCATGTGTTGCAATGTTAATATTTCATCATTGATATATAAACTATCAGACTGCGTGGTGGATAGTAGTGGGTTTCAGTAGGCCTTTAAAATACAGTGTGACGGACTTCCTGCTGCCGTCACCGTGTGGGTTGCAAGGACACTTGACACACGACGCGTTGTAGCAGGTTTGATTGATTTTTATTGGTTTGCACAACCTTTCTTCGGGCCAGTCGGGCGCGCCCATTTCTGGTGCGCTGGTCCTGCTTCCTGGTCGCGCTGCACCTTTCGGTGCTCGCCTGCTGTGTCGGTGGCGGGGACTCCTCTTGCCGTGCTCTGGTGTCGTGCTCGTGGTCGGGTTGCCGTGGTTTCCTCCTCTCTCTCTCTCTCTCTCTCTCGATCGTGCCCCCTTCGCCTCTCTTAAAGTCTAGGAGCAGATGCGCAGATTGTGAGCAGGTGTGTGTCCTACGCACCTGACTCCGATTGCCGTCCTGCCGCTCCACGTGTGTCACGCCTCTCCTCGCCGCCGCATGCCCCGCCTTCTGGCCTCCATTCTGGTCCGGAACACCTCTGTCCGCCCGCTGTCGGCCCGTTGGCTGCGTCTCTCCACACACAGTAGCGGAGTAGGCCTTAATATTAATAAAAACAAGGCCAAGGTTTTATTTAACACGTATATTTAATATTTGTGGCCAATGAAATTTGAACAGTGACACTATGTTTGAATATTTGATTAAATGAATCTTTGGCGTACCACTAGATGGAGCCCAAGTTTGACAGTCACTGTGTTGTCTGTCTATCTGTGTTGGCCCTGCGATGAGGTGGCGACTTGTCCAGGGTGTACCCCGCCTACCGCCCGAATGCAGCTGAGATAGGTTCCAGCGACCCAGGGACAAGCGGTAGGAAATAGATGGATGGATGGATGTTCTACAGGCTACAACAGCAGCCTGTTGTATTTGATCTGTGCCAGGACAACTTGAAAGACTTTGCAGCATCAGCAGCCACCCCCACGCCGACTTAGTTGCCTTACCTGGCAGCTTGTGTTACTGCAATGTGTCAAGTCTATGCTATCTAGTGCCTAAAGAATGACCGCTGCAATTATCAAAAAAAAAAAAAAGGAATCGTAAAGTGCGTTTCGAAGAAAAAGGTTTGTGCAAAAGTAAACAAGCAGGTTCCTATTTAAAGCTTCATACGCAGAAAGGCTTTGAAGTTGTGCGTCTGCCATCCATCCTGAAGCCTTTATTTTCTTGCCAGCCCGGCGCAGCAAAATGGCTCCTCCTCGTAGGACGAGATTACAACAGCTCACTCTCACATATCCCCGACCGAGAGTCTGTTTTTTGGTTTAAGTTTACCGAAAAGCACCTTCAACACAAATCAGTGTGACAACCCTCAAGCAATAGGCAATTAACTGAAGTTCATGGGTGCTTGTGATCTTTGTTCTCCTCCTCCCTGTTTTCGTCTCCCTAACCAAAGGGTCTACTTTACTCGCCAGCAGCCATGGAGGATGCTGTGACATTTAGATTTAGATTTAGTGCAGGTGTATTGATCGCCCTGAGCTGCCCCCTTCAAAGCCCACGTTCGTGGTAAGCCCTGCAGTCTAATGGCTTTTAGACTTCCATTAGGTGTTTGCAGGCCGTGTGGTTTAAGTAAGTAACAAAAGGCTTCGTCTGAATGCTTTAAGCAATAATAAGATAGCCGCTGTTACTTCTCCAGGTCTTACAAGCTAAGTTTCTTGCAGTCATCAAGTGTTTTGGCCCGCCGAAGGGTGGCTTCCCAAATTTAATACAACTTCATACTGACCTTTTTCAAGCACACTAGAGCATTGCTTTTCAACAACTAGTGTGCCGTGAGATACAGTCTGGTGTGTCGCTGGGAAAACTTGCCAACCCTCCCGGATTTTCCGCGAGACTCCCGAAATTCACTCCTCTCCCGAAAACCTCCCGGGACAAATTTTCTCCCGAAAATCTCCCGAAATTCAGGCCGAGCTGGAGGCCACGCCCACTCCAGCTCCATGAAGACCTGAGTGACGTGTCTGAGAGCGTCTGCCCAATTACGTTATAACTGTAGAATGATCGAGGGCGAGTTTTTGGTTTCTTATGTGGGTTTATTGTTAGGCAGTTTCATTAACATCCTCCCAGTGCAGTAACAACACACAACAACAGCAGTCACGTTTACGTCTACCACTTTACCGTAAGGCAGTTCGTCTGCCGTAAACAGCATGTGACTCTCTTAAAAAGGACAATACTGCCATCTACTGTACATGCACCACAACACCTCCAGGCAACTTCAACCCTTTACTAATTTTCCTACATTCACATCCCATCTCCCCGGATTGTAAATAACCTAATGTAAATAATCAGATGTATTTGTAATGTACATACTTGTTCTTATGCTATGTGAACTCACTATGTTCTCTGCTGGCTGTACATATCCTACTAAGTCAGACCTACACTGTTTCAATGTCCATTTCTCTGTTGATGCAAATTTTGATGACTGAAGTACTGATATCAACCAAAGCTCCTCATCCCACGCCCTGGATTGTAAATAATTCAATGTGTATACTATGATGATTAACTTGTGTCATAACTGTATTATGCTGATGGTATATATTTGTACCATGAATTTATTAACGTGGACCCCGACTCAAACAAGTTGAAAAACTTATTGCGGTGTTACCATTTAGTGGTCAATTCTACGGAATATGTACTGAACTGTGCAATCTACTAAAAAAAGTTTCAATCAATCAATCAATCATGCATATATAACGTCTACTTTAGAAAGTGCAGTGCACAACTGCACACACAACAGCTCTAAATATACTCCTCCCTTCTACACACAAGAAAACACCAAAAAACTCAAAATAAGTCACAGCCAATTTTCCCTCCAATTTTTCATATGTGTGAGCAAACGCAAAAACTCCATGAGCATTCAGTGGTGCACATGTAAGCGAAGGCAGACGTGCACACTGTTATGCGCTTATCTTTTTATTCGATTTTGTGTGCGGCCTAGATTTGCTGTGCGGAGAGGACGCGTGAGCACTGTGCAATTGCACAGGAGCGTACCTTAGAGGGAACGTTGGTCACAGTGTATACGTATATATATATATTTATATATATATATATATATATACATTAGGGGTGTGGGGAAAAAATCGATTCGAATACGAATCAAATCGTTTACGTTGTGCGATTCAGAATCGATTCTCATTTTTTTTTAAATCGATTTTTTTTTTTTTTTTTATTTATTTTATTTTTTTTATCAATCCAACAAACTACTACACAGCAATACCATAACAATGCAATCCAATTCCAAAACCAAACCTGACCCAGCAACACTCAGAACTGCAATAAACAGAGCAATTGAGAGAAGACACAAACACAACACAGAACAAACCAAAAGTAGTGAAACAAAAATTAATATTATCAACAACAGTATCAATATTAGTTATAATTTCAGCATAGCAGTGATTAAAAATCCCTCATTGACATTATCATTAGACATTTATAAAAAAAAAAAGAACAATAGTGTCACAGTGGCTTACATTTGCATCGCATCTCATAAGCTTGACAACACACTGTGTCCAATATTTTCACAAAGATAAAATAAGTCATATTTTTGGTTCGTTTAATAGTTAAAACAAATTTACATTATTGCAATCAGTGATTTGATTGGTGAAACGCAGGCATGTGATAGATCCTACTTTGAAGGTCTGTCTGACCAAACAAAACAAAGCGTGCATTAACAGATCGATAAAAATCGGTAGCGAGCTGAATGGAGCGGAGTAAAAGTAGCGTTTTTTCTCTATAAATATACTCAAGTAAAAGTAAAAGTATATTGCATTAATACTACTCTTAGAAGTACAATTTATCCCAAAAGTTACTCAAGTAGATGTAACGGAATACATGTAGCGAGTTACTACCCACCTCTGGCCACCAGTAGGACCATGAAAACATGAATGTTCAGTAAATGAGAATGTCTCCCTAGTGATGCCCCATATTCTACGTGCAAAATCATTTTTCGAATAAAGCAGTCTGCACCACTTTACTATTGCACACGCAGTCTTAGTTCATCGCACGCGACACGCCCACTGCACACACTGTTTTGCGCATCGTATTTTAAATATTAGTAAATCAGGCCTTAGGTATGATAGTGATATCAGCCTGAGATCAGCAGAAAAAAAAAAACAAGTGTGGGATGATATATGTAAAATCTCATATACAAGTAAACTGTTTAGCTGTTAATGACGGATTTTGTTCAGCTTTTTTGTATTCACATTTCCTTTAGTCAGTTTCTTACAGTTCGGTCACAGACGGTGACTCCAGTCCTCGTCCATTTGTTCTTCACTTGTTTTGTTGTGAAATGGCTCTTTTCAAGACATATTGCTGAAAGTTTTCTGTCATGACGCTTTGATGTTTTCCTTGGTCTGCTAGTATGCTTGCCTTCTACAACCTTCCCATGTTGGTTGTCCATCCAGCCATCCATCTTCTTCCGCTTATCAGAGGTCGGGTCGCGGGGGAAGCAGCCTAAGCAAGGAAGCCCAGACTTCCCTCTCCCCAGCCACTTCGTCTAGCTCTTCCCGTGGAATCCCGAGGCGTTCCCAGGCCAGCCGGGAGACATAGTCTTCCCAACGTGTCCTGGGTCTTCCCTGTGGCCTCCTACCGGTTGGACGTGCCCTAAACACCTCTCTAGGGAGGCGTTCGGGTGGCATACTGACCAGATGCCCGAACCACCTCACCTAGCTCCTCTTGATGTGGAGGAGCAGCGGCTTTACTTTGAGTTCCTCCCAGATGGCAGAGGTTCTCACCCTATCTCTAAGGGAGAGCCCCGCCACCCGGCGGAGGAAACTCATTTCGGCCGCTTGTACCCATGATCTTATCCTTTCGGTCATGACCCAAAGCTCATGACCATAGGTGAGGATGGGAACGTAGATGGACCGGTAAATTGAGAGCTTTGCCTTCCGGCTCAGCTCCTTCTTCACCACAACGGATCAATACAGCGTCCGCATTGCTGAAGACGCCGCACCGATCCGCCTGTCGATCTCACGATCCACTCTTTCCTCACTCGTGAACAAGACTCCTATAGGTACTTGAACTCCTCCACTTGGGGCAGGGTCTCCTCCCCAACCCGGAGATGGCACTCCACCCTTTTCCGGGCGATAACCATGGACTCGGACTTGGAGGTTCTGATTCTCATTCCGGTCGCTTCACACACGGCTGCGAACCGATCCAGTGAGAGTTGAAGATCCCGGCCAGATGAAGCCATGAGGACCACATCATCTGCAAAAAAAAGAGACCTAATCCCGCGGTCACCAAACCGGAACCCCTCAACGCCTTGACTGCGCCTAGAAATTCTGTCCATAAAAGTTATGAACAGAATCGGTGACAAAGGGCCCCCTTGGCGGAGGCCAACCCTCACTGGAAATGTGTCCGACTTACTGCCAGCAATGCGGACCAAGTTCTGGCACTGATTACAGGGAGCGGACCGCCACAATAAGACAGTCCGGTACCCCATACTCTCTGAGCACTCCCCACAGGACTTCCCGAGGGACACGGTCGAATGCCAAAGCACATGTAGACTGGTTGGGCAAACTCCCATGCACCCTCAAGAACCCTGCCGAGAGTATAGAGCTGGTCCACAGTTCCACGACCAGGACGAAAACCCCACTGTTCCTCCTGAATCCGAGGTTGTACTTAGTCCATATTTTAGACACAGCTGACATATTGTGCAACATTGCGTAATGAGTTACCTTCTGGAAAAAGTTTGATAATCCTCTCCTTTCGTTCAATTGATATCTCTTGTGTTGGAGTCATGATTCATGTCAATCCAGCTCCTCAAGGTGTAAACATTCCTTTTAAAGGCCAACTGAAATGAGATTTTCTTATTTAAACGGGGATAACAGGTCCATTCTATGTGTCATACTTGATCATTTCGCGATATTGCCATTTTTTTGCTGGAAGGATTTAGTAGAGAACATCGATGATAAAGTTCGCAACTTTTGGTCGCTAATAAAAAAGCCTTGCCTGTACCGGAAGAAGCAGACGATGTGCGCGTGACGTCACGGGTTATGGCACTCCTCCCATCCTCACATTATTTACAATCATGGCCACCAGCAACGAGAGCGATTTGGACCGAGAAAGCGACAATTTCCCCATCAATTTGAGCGAGGATGAAAGATTTGTGGATGAGGAAAGTGAGAGTGAAGGACTAGAAAAAAAAGAAAAAAAAAGACGAGGGCAGTGGGAGCGATTCAGATGTTATTAGACACACTTACTAGGATAGTTTTGGAAAATCCCTTATCTGCTTATTGTGTTACTAGTGTTTTAGTGAGATTATATGGTCGTACCTGAAAGTCGGAGGGGTGTGGCCACGGGTGTGGTGACCGCCAGTGTCTCCGAGGGAAGCCACGTTTCTCAACGAGGCAAAGCAGCCGGGCTGAGATTTTTTCTTTTTTCCCTCCACGGTGTAAGCATCCGACGTTCGGTGGCGGCCGGTGGGAGGAGGAAAGAGAGTCCACAGCTGCAGGAAGAACGACGCAAACTCTCCGCTCAAGTCTACAGTAAGAGCCTAATGTAAACAAGGAAACACTGGCTGTGTTTGTGTTGCTAAAGACGGCCGCAATTCACCGCTTCCCACCTACATCTTTCTTCTTTGACGTCTCCATTATTAATTGAACAAATTGCAAAAAAATTCAGCAACACAGATGTCCAGAATACTGTGTAATTATGCGATTAAAGCAGACGACGTCATGTGCACGCGTCATCATACTGCAACGTTTTCAACAGGACACTTAGCGTGAAATTTAAAATTGCAATTTAGTAAACTAACCCGGCTGTATTGGCATGTGTTGCAATGTTAATATTTCATCATTGATGTATAAACTATCGGACTGCGTGGTCGGTAGTAGTGGGTTTCAGTAGGCCTTTAAATCTAAACCTAAATGTTAAATCTAAATGGTAAACATGTTATACTTGTATGGCACATTTTTTTTACCTTCAGGGTGCTCAAAGCGCCATGACGCTATTTCCACATTCACCCATTCACACACGCATTCAAGCAATGATGGCGCTAACCACGAGCCATCAAAAGCAAGGGTGAAATGTCTTGTTCAAAGACACAACTGACGTGAGGAGGATGGCGGAAGCTGGGGATGGAACCAGTTACCCTCAAGTTGCTGGCCCGGCTGCTTTACCGACCGAGCTACGTACATAAATCTAAATCTTAAATGCACATCTTAAATCTAAACGTGAGCGCTAAATCTCTCGCCAAGTTTAAAGATGAATATTTACAGTGTCAATATTCCACTAGTCTGACGCCTCTTATCCTCAAAAAGGTACCCACATCTCTGCCTCTCGCTTCTGCATCTTTTTTTTTTACTGCAATTGAAGGAAACATGACAGATGATTAATAGAGCTGCAGCTAACAATTATTTAGATATCTTAACGATTGTCGATTAATCAGATAATAAAGCATACATACAGTATATATAATGGCTTTAATTATTCCAACAACTTCTAAAGGCAGCTTAACTGTTTTTTAGGCATATGCTTACTAACAACAAATATGACTAATGCATTGATAAATATGTATTTATACTGTAACTGTGTAGCTCATTCAGCTGTTACAAAATTAAAATCAGCCCTTTGAGACACTTGTGATTTAGGGCTGTATAAATAAATATTGATTGATTGATTGAAAATGACTAAAAAAAAACAACCTTGTTTATGTATTTAAAAACAGTTAAAATAGCAGCAATGAAAACAAACAACAAAACACAAAATCTAACTTCCTCAAAAAGAAAAAAACCTTTTGTGATGAATTTTAAAAAGCTGCTCTCTTGCATATTGATTGTTGATTAACTCTTGGCAGTTTTAGCACTTTAATAGACTCGATGGAAATAGCCGTAGGTATTCCACGTGGAATATTCAAAATGGCTGACTAAATTTGTGGGATCTTGTTATGTTTAAACTGTGTTTTTACATATTTTGCGAATTGCAAATACAGTTAGGTATGGTTGAATGGACACAATGAAACACAGTTAAGCATATAAAATAATTCTACTTTTTATACTTTAACATTTAGATATATTTAGAGGCAACATTTAAACCTAAATGTGATAAAAATTAGGTAAATGTGAGAAAAGTGAGATAAATGTAAGAAATATATCTGCTAGAAAACTGTGACTGAACTTTTACATTCGGCACCCCATAATAGTACACAATAACTAAACAAAAGAAAGAAAAAGTACTGCACACATAATTGCACACTTGACTTGGCTGTGCTGCCACATTACTGTTGTGCCGGGACAAACGTGCACGCGCTCTAATCGAATGCAAACAAAACGTGCACTTTTTTTAATGTTTGCGTTTTTATGTGGACTTTTTTATAAAACTCCACTTTGACTCTTGTTTTCAAAAGTGTGCATGACCAAAACGCCTCTCCAATGGTTTGCGTTTATTATTTTTTTTACAAATGATTTTGCATATCTTAAGTAATATGTACTAAAATGGTTGCATTATATGAAGAACAAAAAAAATATCCCTGTTCTTTTTGTGTGGTGTGAAAGCCCAAAGGAGAGTCCTCGGACTTGGGAGTCTTGCTTTTGAGCTGACTCCTGGTTCTGCTTCCAAAATCATCTTGTTTTTATAAAGGTTGTACCTTTTTTTTTTTGCATGGAAAGGCGCAGTGGCTTTTTCTATTTCAGATCACTGTAATTATTGTGCTGGTCTGGCTTTCACGGTGTGCACATGCTGGCATACCATTTTCACAATGGCCACTTGCCTTCCATCTATATGACTGGGTTCACACAAACTATATGAATTATGGGCTGTCGAAAATAATTAAGGTAACTCAGGTAATTGATGACAAAAAAATATTGCATTAATCATGTACAAACACAGATTATTCACACAGTTTATTTTGACCGTACACGCTCCTTGGTGGAAGGTTACCTGAAAAGCGGCACAGTTTGTGATGCGGTCAGTGATCAGGTCAATGTAAATGTCAGTGGAAAGTTTTACGCGGATAAATGTAGTTCATTCGAGTAACACTTTTTTAACAGATGTCCCTGTCATTCTGACAAAAAAATTGCATTTGTGTCCAAATATTGGATTATTTTTCAAAATAATGCAAATGAGTAAAAACCTGTGATCAAACATGATTAATCCAAATTCAAAAGTGTGTTTAACTGATTTAAAAAAGTAAATATATATATATATATGTATATATATATATATATATATATATATATATATATATATATATATATATATATATATATATATATATATATATGTACACTTCAACTGTGACAGACAGAATGTGAAAAAAAATCCAGGAATTCACATTGTAGGATTTTTTAATAATTTCTTTGTAAATTATGGTGGAAAATAAGTATTTGGTCAAACATTCAAAGCTCTCACTGATGGAAGGAGGTTTTGGCTCGAAATCTCACGATACATGACCCCCATTCATTCTTTCCTTAACACGGATCAATCGTGCTGTCCCCTTAGCAGAAAAACAGCCCCAAAGCATGATGTTTCCACCCCCATGCTTCACAGTAGGTGTGGTGTTCTTGGGATGCAACTCAGTATTCTTCTTCCTCCAAACACGACGAGTTGAGTTTATACCAGAATGGACACATGGATGATACAGCAGAGGATTGGGAGAATGTCATGTGGTCAGATGAAACCAAAATAGAACTTTTTGGTATAAACTCAACTCAATTACAGACATCTGTCATCATTTTAAGTGGGAGAACTTGCACAATCGGCTGCTGACTAAATACTTTTTTGCCCCACTATATATATATATATATATATATATATATACATATATATATATATATATATATATATATATATATATATATATATATATATATATATATATATATATATATATTTGATGTTTAATCATTGTCAATTCATAAATTATTGAAATTCTGTCTGGCGTCTCTCATCAGTCACATATAATTATAAGGGGAATGCATTGTTCAGTCCTTTATCTGCCCACTAAACTCCTCTTCTCCCTGGATATTGTGACTCTATATGTTTCCCCCATGCTGTCTGTCTTCAATGTCTCCATGTCCCTGCAATCCGTCAAAGTTGTGGACTTAATTGCTCACCTTATTTTTCCAGTCAGATGGCATGGCCTGCTGGGAAAGCCACACGATTGTGTGTGTGTGTGCGTGTACTTATAACATTTTTAGAAAAGTCTCTACGTGCGCTTGCACCAGAACACAAGCTTTACGGAAGCCTGCATGGTCCATTTCTTCTGTGGCTGGACCACATACCTCAGAATCATGCTTTGGTTGGAAAAGTGTCTGTTTTATTTTCCAGACATCATAAGGAGTCAAACTCCTTCACTGTCTCCCCGTTGGATGGTAAAAAGCTGCCCTGGCCTGGGACCAGCTCTTGCCAGTGCAACTTTGGGTCGCCGTGGTTACAGTAAAAATCAACACCTCTCGTACCCCAGACTGTGACTTTTCAACATGAAGATCCAGTTTCTCACAGACGTACTTTGCTTTTTCATAGACCAGGAGGGCTGTGTATAGTGTTAACAACTCCACTGACTCTGGAGGCTCTTCTGAGGCCAAATAATCCTCTGGAAAGCTCATGATTTAGTCCACAGTACAGGTTGACAATTCTTTTACTCTCCATTTTCCAGTGTTCCTGCTGCACCACTGCTGCCATCTGGACAATGATCAGTGGCACTCCAGCACATATCTCTGGGGGCCCCTTTTTTTACATCCTTCCTTTGGTCTACAGACAAAGTGGAAAATATTATTATTTTGTATTTTTTGTATTTTTATATTTCATTTTTTATTATTATTTATATCATATTATTTATTATTTAACTTTTATTTTTAAAGGCCTACTGAAATGAGATTTTCTTATTCAAACGGGGATAGCAGGTCCATTTTATGTGTCATACTTGATAATTTCGCGATATTGCCATATTTTTGCTGAAAGGATTTAGTAGAGAACATCGACGGTAAAGTTCGCAACTTTATGTCGCTAATAAAAAAGCCTTGCCTTTACCGGAAGTAGCAGACGATGTGCGCGTGACATCACTGATTGTAGGGCTCCTCACATCCTCACATTGTTTATAATGTGAGCCTCCAGCAGCAAGAGCTATTCCGACCGAGAAAGCGACAATTCCCCCATTAATTTGAGCAAGGATGAAAGATTCGTGGATGAGGATATTGAGAGTAAAGGATTAGAAAAAAAAAAAAAAAAAAGGCGATTGCAGATGTTATTACACTCATTTACTTGGATAATTCTGGAAAATCCCTTATCTGCCTATTGTGTTAGTGTTTTAGTGAGATTAAATAGTACGTAAAGTCGGAGGGGTGTGGCCACGGGTACGTGTGTTGACACCAGAGTCTTTGAGGCAAGTCACGCTGCTGGAAGCTCCACTGATGTCTCCGGTAAGAGCAAACTTATTACCACAATTTCCTCACCGAAAACTGCTGGTTGACATTTGGTCGGGATCCATGTTCGCTTGACCGCTCTGATCCATAGTAAAGCTTTGCCTTCGGGAATTTTAAACAAGGAAACACCGGGTGTGTTTGTGTGGCTAAAGGCTAAAAGCTCCCACCTCCATCTTTCTACTTTGACTTCTCCATTATTGATTGAACAAATTGCAAAAGATTCAGCAACACAGATGTCCAGAATACTGTGTAATTATGCGATTAAAGCAGACTACTTATAGCTTGGATCGGGCTGGAAAATAATATCCGCTACAACCCGAGACGTTAAATGCACGCGTCATCATACGTGTCATCATACCGCGACTTTTTCAACACGAAACTTCGCGGGAAATTTAAAATTGCAATTTAGTAAACTAAAAAGGCCGTATTGGCATGTGTTGCAATGTTAATATTTCATCATTGATTTATAAACTATCAGACTGTGTGGTCGGTAGTAGTGGGTTTCAGTAGGCCTTTAAACACCAATTTTTTTTCTCAAATTTGTTTATCAATTTGTTTTATGTACATTATTAAAAGTCCAGACATGATATGGTATCTTCTAAGAATGGGAATATTACAACAACTCACAATTTGGTTGGATTACGATTACGTTAGTCACTTTGCGGCTAACTGTGCCAGTTTCCACGTACTAAATATAGACGCAAAACAGTGGCCGCAGAACAGTTTTGGTCTTGATAAATCACATTCTGTGTACTAAATGATCATGTTTGCAGCTCCTCCTCCCAGTATTGTGAGCGTTCTAATCAATCAATCAATCAATCAATCAATCAATCAATCAATCAATCAATCAATCAATGTTTATTTATATAGCCCTAAATCACAAGTGTCTCAAAGGGCTGCACAAGCCACAACGACATCCTTGGTTCAGATCCCACATAAGGACAAGAAAAAACTCGCAATCCAGTGAGATGTCAATGTGAATGACTATGAGAAACCTTGGAGAGGACCGCAGATGTTGGTGACCCCTCCTCTAGGGGAGACCAGATGCAATGGATGTCGTGTGGGTCTAGCATAATAATGTCAAAGTCCAGTCCGTAGAGGATCTACCATAATAGTGAGACTCCAGTCCATAGTGGAGCCAGCAGGAGACCATCCCGAGCGGAGACGGGTCAGCAGCGCAGCAATGTCCCCAACCGATGCACAGGCGAGCGGTCCACCCCGGGTCCCAACTCTGGACAACCAGCACTTCATCCATGGCCACCGGACCTGTGCCCCCCTTTCCACAAGGGAGAGGGGAAAGAGTAGAAAAGACCCACTCAGTGGCCTAGTGGTTAGAGTGTCCTCCCTGAGATCGGTAGGTTGGGAGTTCAAACCCCGGCCGAGTCATACCAAAGACTATTAAAAAAATGGGACCCATTACCTCCCTGCTTGGCACTCAGTATCCAGGGTTGGAATTGGGGGTTAAATCACCATAAATGATTCCTGGGCACGGCAGTGCTGCTGCCCATTGCTCCCCTCACTTCCCAGGGGGTGAACAAGGGGATGGGTCAAATGCAGAGGACACATTTCACCACACCTAGTGTGTGTGTGACAATCATTGGTACTTTAACTTTAACTTTAAAAGTCTATTCAAAGACTAGAGTATACAAATGAGTTTTAAGATGGGACTTAAATCAGCATATATTCTGCATATTCACATGGAATACAATGATTTGCAAATAATTTTCAACCCATATTAAGTTGAATATGCTACAAAGATAAAATATTTGATGTTCAAACTGACAAACTGTATTTTTTTGCAAATAATCATTGACTTTAGAATTTGATGCCAGCAACACGTGACAAAGAAGTTGGGAAAGGTTGCAATAAATACTGATAAAGTTGAGAAATGCTCATCAAGCACTTATTTGGAACATCACACAGGTGTGCAGGCTAATTGGGAACAGGTGGGTGCCATGCTTGGGTATAAAAGCAGCTTCCATGAAATGCTAAGTAATTCACAAACAAGGATGGGGCGAGGGTCACCACTTTGTAAGCAAATTGTTGAACAGTTTTAGAACAACATTTCTCAACGAGCTATTGCAAGGAATTTAGGGATTTTACCATCTACGGTCCATAAAATCATCAAAAGGTTCAGAGAATCTGGAGAAATCACTGCACGTAAGCGTTTATACTACGGACTGTTGATCCCTCAGGCGGCACTGCATCAAAAACTGACATCCGTGTGTAAAGGATATCACCACACAGGCTCAGGAACACTTCATAAAACCACTGTCAGTAACTACAGTTCGTCGCTACATCTGTAGGTGCAAGTTAAAAATCTATTATGCAAAGCCAAACTCATTTATCACCAATATCCTGAAACGCCGCCGGCTTGGCTGGGCCCGAGTTCACCTAAGATGGACTGATGCAAAGTGGAAAGGTGTTCTGTGGTCTGACGAGTCCACATTTCAAATTATATTTGGAAACTGTGGACGTGGTGCCCTCCAGAATAAAGAGGAAAATAACCCTTTGGATTGTTATAGGCGCAAAGTTCAAAAGCCAGCATCTGTGATGGTATGGGGGTGACCCATGCCCAAGGCATGGGTAACTTACACATCTGTGAAGGCACCATTAATGCTGAAAGGTCCATACAGGTTTTGGAGCAACATTTGTTGTCATCCAAGCAACGTTATCATGGACGCCCCTGCTTATTTCAGCAAGACAAGTGTTACAACAGCGTGGCTTCATAAAAAAAGAGTGCGGGTACTTTCCTGGCCCGCCTGCAGTCCAGACCTGTCTCCCATCGAAAATGTGTGGTGCATTATGAAGCGTAAAATACGACAGCGGAGACCCCAGACTATTGAACGACCGAAGCTCTACATAACTCATGAATGGGAAAGAATTCCACTTTCGAAGCTTCAACAATTAGTTTCCTCAGTTCCCAAACGTTTATTGAGTGTTGTTAAAAAAAAAAGGTGATGTAACACAGTGGTGAACATGCCTTTTCCCAACTACTTTGGCGCATGTTGCAGCCATGAAATTCTAAGTTAATTATTATTTGAAAAAAAAAAACAAAGTTTATGAGTTTGAACATCAAATATCTTGTCTTTGTAGTGCATCCAACTGAATGTGGGTTGAAAAGGATTTGCAAATCTTTGAATTTCGTTTGTATTTACATCTAACACAATTTCCCAATTCATATGGAAACGGGTTTTGTAGATCAGGCCCCATATAGACTATCCGCCGCACAACAAATAACGCGACATGCATGGTTAGTATGATTTTTACTCTGCTCATACATGTACGCTGCTCTTTGTCTCTGATCCCTAAAAACATTTTTGCTGCAGACTGGTTTTGATCTTGGATCCGGCTGCTGTTTTATTTGTGTCCCGGAGCCTCCAGAAAACCAAATGGTTAAATATTTTTTTAAAGGAACCATGTTTGTTCCTGCAGACTCGATGCCAAAATACATTGCTTTTCTTCAGTCTCATGGTGGCCCAACACATCAATTAGACACTTAATGTTATTTCTTTTCTTTCAATATGTCACCCGTCTGTGGAAGTATTGTGTGTTTTAGTGTGTTGGCTGGCGTCACACTGCTGATTTATGCCAGTTTCCATTGATGGGCTTCCAGGATCTGCCCATAAACAGCATTTAAACGGGGAATAGTGGAGCTGGTTTTCAAGTCTAAACTATATTACCACCCAAGCGTGTGGCCCGCCTGCTGTGGTCCCCTTTGCTTGGCCCTCACTCGCTCCTCATCATAACCCCCCTGCACACCACCAGGCCGGAGGTAGGAAATCAAACCAATTACTGTTGTATTTAAAGAAAATTGGAGCAAGGCCGGAAAAGTGGGGGGCATTTCCAGTAACCGCAAAAAGAAAACTGCAGGGCCACTGTTTGGGCGATATGGCCTTTTTTCAATATCTCGATATTTTTAGGCCATGTCACGATGCATGATATGTATCACGATATTTTGCCTTAACCTTGTATGAGAATTGATGCATATAATCACACCAGTATGATGATTATATGCGTCTACATTAAAACATTATTGTTCATACTGCATTAATATGTGCTGATTTTAAACTTTCTTGCAGAGAGGGAAACCACAACTAAGTCAATTTACCAAACTGTATTTATTAAACAGTTATTAAGCAGTGGCACAAACATTCATGTCATTTCAAAACAGAACGTGCAAGATTTTCAGAGACATTTTAAAACAAGCTAGGAGTGCACTTTTGTGCATGATGTCACTAAGATGACATATCAAAACAACACTAAATTAAAGTGAATTGTTGTACAGAACACAACTACAATAGTTTAAAACTAATAAAGTGCACTTTTGTGCATGATGTCACACAAGATATTTCAATAACTGTCAAATAAAAATGAGTTGCATAATAGGAAATCAAATAGTGTATGTCCTTCACTATATGGTAGGTTCCTGTGGACGTTATCTCCTTCTGTTGTTCACTATTTTTTTCATACGGTGTTGATCTGGAAATGGTTGCTTCGGCATTTTGTTGGTGTGGCACCGAATGGAGATGTTGACATGCGGAGTTTCAAACACTTTTCATTGTCTAGCAGGTGACTTTTCAAATGATGCTACATATTGGCAATAATGCAACTTTTTGTAGCAACACTTTTGCCCCACACTTGACAAATTACGGTTGTCTGTTGGACATATTCCCACTTGAAGCCAAACCACCGCCAGACAATGGACCCCTTTTCTTGGGAATGAATTCTTCCTTCATTTGTTACCAGATTTGCACCTTCTTTCTCTCGTATTACCACTCGCACCACAGCTAACATTACCCATGCCGCTACCTCTCTGCTCCGCGAGAGCGTATATGTATGTGACGTATGTCAGAAGGTGCGCTTGTTTCTATGTCTCTGTGAGAAGAGCCTGTAGTGTAATGCCCACAGCTAAAAGCAACTGCGTGAGAACGTTTACTCGAATATCACGATATAGTCATTTTTTATATCGCACAGAGACAAACCTGCAATATATCAAGTATATCAATATATCGCCCAGCCCTAGGCATAACATGTAGGATTTTGGAGCACAGGAGTATAGTACTTATATTGACAACATCCACAACTAGTTTGACCCAAAGACTTATTTTTATGTGAATCATAATCATTTGTCCATCGAAAATTTTGTATCGGTTACAAAGTTAAAGTGCCAATGATTGTCACGCACACACTAGGTGCGGTGAAATTATCCTTTTCGTTTGACCCATGCCCACAGGGGAGCAGTGAGCAGCAGCGGTGGCAGCGCCCGGGAATCATTTGGTGATTTAACCCCCAATTCCAACCCTTGATGCTGAGTGCCAAGCAGGGAGGTAATGGGTCCCGTTTTCATAGTCTTTGGTATGACTCAGCCGGGGTTCAAACTCACGACTGACCGATCTCAGGGCGGACACTCTAATCCAGTGGTTCTCCACCTTTTTTCAGTGATGTACCACCTTTGAACATTTTTTAAATTAAAGTACCCCCTAATCAGAGCAAAGCATTTTTGGTTGAAAAAAACAGATACAGATGTAAAATACAGCACTATGTCATCAGTTTCTGATATATTAAATTGTATAACAGTATAACAAGTATTGCTCATTTGTAGTGGTCTTTCTTAAACTATTTGGAAAAAAATATATACAAATAACTAAAATCTTGTTGACAAATAAACAAGTGATTCAATAATAAATAAGGATTTCTACACATAGAAGTAATCATCAACTTAAAGTGCCCTCTTTGGGGATTGTAATAGAGATCCATCTGGATTCATGAACTTATTTCTAAACATTTCTTCACAAACAAATAAATCTTTGACATCAATATTTATGGAACATGTCCACAAAAAAAATCTAGCTGTCAACACTGAATATTGCATTGTTGTATTTCTTTTTACAGTTTATGAACTTCTATTCATATTTTGTTGAAGTATTATTCAATAAATATATTTATAAAGGATTTTTGAATTGTGGCTATTTTTAGAATATTTAAAATTGAAGGTACCCATTGGCATACCTTCAATTACCCTCAGGTGTAGGCGTACCCCCATTTGAGAACCACTGCTCTGACCACATGGCCACTGAGCAGGTGGCCCTGTAATGCTATTGTTAATGTTTGCAGATAAAAAATAACATAATAAAGCACAGTGGTACCTAAATTTAAGAGTGTTTTGAGATAATGTCTATGCTTTAAGTTGCAAACAAAATTATGTTCTTCAACCCTTGGGAGGAAAAAGGTGAGTGAAGGATATTGCTGAGAAAAAGAAGTGGATAATATTCATTGAATTAAAGAAAGAAATAAAGAAAAAACTTGAGTGTATCACTGCTAGTCTGCACTATACTGAAGCAGAACGAGTGGATAATGCCAGTCATGGATGTTAAAATGATATACAAATGGCGAACATTCATCCATGAAAATATGGAGAAGCTGCAGATGGTGTGTTTGACCGAGAAGCAGCTGGAAGGAGATCTCATAGAGTTCACCTCTGTAAGGTAAATGTTGTACATTACAATTACATTACTTTATAAAACTACTGTAGTTGTTAGTAGTACATTCTATTGTAATATTTTATGCAATAATTATACAATATTTTTTATCAATAAGCTGGGCATGTTACATGTTTAAAGGGGAACATTATCACAATTTCAAAAGGGTTAAAAAAAATTGAAATCAGTTCCCAGTGGCTTGTTGTATTTTTTGAAGTTTTTTTTCAAAATTTTATCGGTCCCGGAATATCCCTAAATAAAGCTTTAAAGTGCCTTATTTTCGCTATCTTCGAAACCACTATCCATTTTCCTGTGACGTCATACAGTGCTGCCAATGTAAACAAACAATGAGAATACCACAGCAAGATATAGTCACATTAGCTCGGATTCAGACTCGGATTTCAGCGGTTTAAGCAATTCAACAGATTACGCATGTATTGAAACAAATGGTTGGAGTATTAAAGTATTGAAGATGAAACTGAAGCTATTGAGCGAATAGCTATTGACGCTATTCATAGCCATAGCATGGCCGAATAGCTGCGTTAGCATCGCCGGTAAAATTAGCGGACCAAACGATCAGGACTTTCGCATATTGTGATGATGGAGCAACTTAAATCCGTCGAAACGTAATATAGTTGCAAATGCATCTGCAGGTTATCCATACATCTCTGTGCCATGTCTGCTTTAGCACCGCCGATAAATAGCAAGTTAGCATCGATTAGCTGGCAAATATGTCTGATTAGCACATAAGTCAACATCAACAAAACTCACCTTTGTGATTTCGTTGACTTTATCATTGCAAATGCATCTGCAGGTTATCCATACATCTCTGTGCTATGTCTGTCATCGCCGGTAAATAGCATGTTAGCATCGATTAGCATAGCATGTTAGCATCGATTAGCTGGCAGTCACGCCGCAACCAAATATGTCTGATTAGCACATAAGTCAACAACAAAACTCACCTTTGTGATTACGTTGACTTTATCATTGCAAATGCATCTGCAGGTTATCCATACATCTCTGTGCTATATCTATTCAATGGGGGTCTGGCGGCAGACACTTTCGCATCTTCGGTGCAACTTGAATCCCTCCCTGTTAGTGTTGTTACACCCTCCGACAACACACCGACGAGGCATGATGTCTCCAAGGTTCCAAAAAATAGTCGAAAAAACTGAAAATAACAGAGCTGAGACCCGTGTGTGTAAGGTGTAGAAAATGAAAATGGCGGGTGTGTTACCTAGGTGACGTCACGTTCTGACGTCATCGCTAAAAGACTGATAAACAGAAAGGCGTTTAATTCGCCAAAATTCACCCATTTAGAGTTCGGAAATCGGTTAAAAAATATATGGTCTTTTTTCTGCACCATCAAGGTATATATTGACGCTTACATAGGTCTGGTGATAATGTTCCCCTTTAAGTTGTGCCGTTTTGGGAGGGGGAAAGCTCCAAATAATTTGAGTCCAATTAATTAAAATGTGATTGATTGATTTAAGATGAAAGTGTTTTGAGTTAAGAGCTCCGTCATAAACCAATTAATCCCGTAAAATGAAGTATTACTGTATTGGCAAGTAACATTTGACTTTTTTGTAAGAAAAGTATCCAATTATATACAAAATATCATTTCTTCTATCCTTTGCCACGATTTTGGTCAAGGATGGCCCAAAGCCTGATTTGTGTTTGGCTCACCTGGCCAGTGTCAACACTGCTCACGTGAAGCATGGGGCTTCTCCTAAAGCACAAACACCTGCAGGGGACAAACCGAGAGGAGAATCAAACACTTCAATTACTGTGGCCAGCCCTCTGGTGGTGGCGTGTCACACGCTGAGGTCATACTTAGTCATAAAAAGACTGTTTAGGATCAATGGTGCTATTTTCCATCCCCTTGATTTGATATATTCTCCCTGTTTTACCTCTCCCATGTCTGCCTCTGATCCGCCTCCTCGCTGTCTTCTCAGGAAAACCCCTTCATTACCAGGCTTTGAATGTAGCTTCTTCATCCCCTCAACCCCCCCTTTACAAGCCCTCTTTGTTCCATGGCCTATTTGGCTGTATGGTCCCAGCACTTAAAAACAGTTATTCCACAACATGAACGCTCCCTTGTAGGACATCTCCAGAAAAATGTTCTTTCCTTCATCTTCCTCCATGGGCATAAGGGAGAAGAACTGATGGTGTCTGATGTCTGCAGTGTGTATTATCAAGTAGACACACACGAGGAAATAACTCTTCTTCAAGCTGGGGTCCTCTACCAGAGGGTCCTGCGCAAGTTCTGAGCGGTTCCCACTATTGTTCTCTTATGGACACATGTCAATTCTGCGAGAGCCTTCAACAAATTTCATTGGTGCTTGGACCACCCAAAACAACAGCATTTTAACATGTAACATGATATTTAAAAAGAAAACAATTTTGGGGGGTAATAAATATTGTATAAAAACAATACTATAGAACAGTGGTTCTCAACCTTTTTTCAGTGATGTACCCCCTGTGAACATTTTTTAAATTCAAGTACCCCCTAATCAGAGCAAAGCATTTCTGGTTAAAAAAAAGAGATAAAGAAGTAAAATACAGCACTATGTCATCAGTTTCTGATTTATTAAATTGTATAACAGTGCAAAATATTGCTCATTTGTAGTGGTCTTTCTTGAACTATTTGGAAAAAACATAGAAGTAGACATCAACTTAAAGTGTCCTCTTTGGGATTGTAATAGAGATCCATCTGGATTCATGAACTTAATTCTAAACATTTCTTCACAAAAAATTAAAGCTTTAACATCAATATTTATGGAATATGTCCGCAAAAAATCTAGCTGTCAACACTGAATATTGCATTGTTGCATTTCTTTTCACAGTTTATGAACCTACATTCATATTTTGTTGAAGTATTATTCAATACATATATTTATAAAGGATTTTTGAATAGTTGATATTTTTAGAATTTTTTTTTTTTATCTCACGTACCCCTTGGCATACCTTCAAGTACCCCCAGGGGTACGCGTACTCCCATTTGAGAACCACTGCAATAGAACATATGTTCTTTAACATGTTTGACCTCAGGGCCAACTGTTCTACTCCAGAGGGGCCCACTCAAATATTAACACTAAATTAGTAATTTTTCTCTTGGTTTTAATCATATTAAATAAAATATATCCAATATACTTACAGTTTACAACCTTGTGAAATGATATGAAACCATATGCTAGTCACAAAGATGATTTTTTTTTTTTTTACACATAAACCTCAGGCTTATGTCACAGGATTAGAAAAAAATACAGTGCTTCCGGAAAATATTGATAGCACTTCATTATTATTATTTTTTTTGTGAATGTTGTCTCTCTATCTGTGTTGGCCCTGTGATGAGGTGGCGACTTGTCCAGGGTGTACCCCCCCCTCCCGCCCAAATCCAGCTGAGATAGGCTCCAGCACCCCCCGCGACCCCAAAAGGGACTAGCGGTAGGAAATGAATGGATGGATGGACATTTTGTTATGTTACAGCCTTATTCCAAAATGGAATACGTTCATTTTTGTCCTCAAAATTCTTCAGACAATTACCCATGACAATGTGTTTTTTTTTTTTAATTAAGTATAGTAAGAAAATGAATGCAGCAACGTACAGAGACATTTTCAATGAAAACCCATCCAAACTGATGGAGTTAGAAATGTGCTGTTAAAAGGAATTGGCAAACTGCCCAAAAATAGGTGTGCCAAGCTTGTATTCAAGAGGACAGCGTGACGCGGTTTGGAGAGTGGCCCTGCCAGCAACACTGAGGGTTCCTGGTTCCATCCCCAGCTCCTACCAACGTAGTCACGTCCGTTGTGTCTTTGAGCAAGACACTTCACCCTTGCTCCTGATGGGTCGTGGTTAGCCCCTTGCATGGCAGCTCCCGCCATCAGTGTATGATTGTGTGTGTGAATGTGTGTGTGAATGGGTGAATGTGGAAATATGGTCAAAGCGCTTTGAGTACCTTGAAGGTAGAAAAGCGCTATTCAAGTATAACCCACTGCGATGAGGTTGCGACTTGTCCACGG
>NC_084613.1:53702949-53740449 GCF_033978795.1 Nerophis ophidion
AATTCCATCCATCCAGCCATCTTCTTCCGCTTATCCGAGGTCGGGTCGCGGGGGTAGCAGCCTAAGCAGGGAAGCCCAGACTTCCCTCTCCCCAGTCACTTTGTCTAGCTCTTCCCGGGGAATCCCGAGGCGTTCCCAGGCCAGCCGGGAGACATAGTCTTCCCAACGTGTCCTGGGTCTTCCCCGTGGCCTCCTACTGGTTGGGCGTGCCCTAAACACCTCCCTCGGGAGGCGTTCGGGTGGCATCCTGACCAGATGCCCGAACCACCTCATCTGGCTCCTCTCGATGTGGAGGAGCAGCGGCTTTACTTTGAGTTCCTCCCGGATGACAGAGCTTCTCACCCTATCTCTAAGGGAGAGCCCCGCTCCCCGGCGGAGGAAACTCATTTCGGACGCTTGTACCCGTGATCTTATCCTTTCGGTCATGACCCAAAGCTCATGACCATAGGTGAGGATGGGAACGTAGATCGTCCGGTAAATTGAGAGCTTTGCCTTCCGGCTCAGCTCCTTCTTCACCACAATGGATCGGTACAACGTCCGCATTACTGAAGACGCCGCACCGATCCGCCTGTCGATCTCACGATCCACTCTTCCCCCACTCCTGAACAAGACTCCTAGGTACTTGAATTCCTCCACTTGGGGCAGGGCCTCCTTCCAAACCTGGAGATGGCACTCCACCCTTTTCCGGGAGAGAACCATGGACTCGGATTTGGAGGTGCTTCACACTTGGCTGCGAACCGATCCAGTGAGAGCTGAAGATCCCGGCCAGATGAAGCCATCAGGACCACGTCATTTGCAAAAAGCAGAGACCTAATCCCGCGGCCACCAAACCGGAACCCCTCAAAGCCTTGACTGGGCCTAGAAATTCTGTCCATAAAAGTTATGAACAGAATCGGTGACAAAGGGCAGCCTTGGCGGAGTCCAACCCTCACTGGAAACGGGTCTGACTTACTGCCGGCAATGCGGACCAAACTCTGACACTGATCGTACAGGGAGCGGACTGCCACAATAAGACAGTCCGATACCCCATACTCTCTGAGCACTCCCCACAGGACTTCCCGAGGGACATGGTCGAATGCCTTCTCCAAGTCCACAAAGCACATGTAGACTGGTTGGGCAAACTCCCATGCACCCTCAACAACCCTGCCGAGAGTATAGAGCTGGTCCACAGTTCCATGACCAGGAAGAAAACCACAATGTTCCTCCTGAATCTGAGGTTCGACTATCCGGCGTAGCCTCCTCTCCAGTACACCTGAATAAACCTTACCGGGAAGGCTGAGGAGTGTGATCCCACGATAGTTGGAACACACCCTCCGGTCCCCCTTCTTAAAGAGAGGGACCACCACCCCGGTCTGCCAATCCAGAGGTACCCCCCCCCCCCGATGTCCACGAGATGCTGCAGAGTCTTGTCAACCATCCACCCCTGGGGCCTTGCCACCGAGGAGCTTTTTAACTACCTCAGCAACCTCAGCCCCAGAAATAGGAGAGTCCACCACAGACTCCCCAGACACTGCTTCCTCATAGGAAGACATGTTGGTGGGATTGAGGAGGTCTTCGAAGTATTCCTTCCACCTATCCACAACATCCGCAGTTGAGGTCAGCGGAACACCATCCGCACCATACACGGTGTTGACAGAGAATTGGTTCCAGAGCCCTTGCGGGTGGTTTGGTGGTAGCAGGGTGATGTATATTGTAGCGTCCTGGAAGAGTTTGTGCTGCAAGGGGTTCTGGGAAGTTCTTCTGTTGTGTTTTTGTTGTGTTACGTTGCGGATGTTCTCCCGAAATGTGTTTGTCATTCTTGTTTGGTGTGGGTTCACAGTGTGGCGCATATTTGTAACAGTGTTAAAGTTGTTATACAGACACCCTCAGTGTGACCGATATGACTGTTGACCAAGTATGACTTTTATTCACTTGTGTGTGTTAAAAAGCTATAGATATTAAACGCTGCTGTACCACTCCGTACAGCGGCGTTTTAAAAAGTCATAAATTTTACTTTTTTAAAACCGATACCGATAATTTCCGATATCACGTTTTAAAGCATTTATCGGCCGGTTATATATCGGCAGTCCGATATTATCGAACATCTCTAATTTTGAACCCTTCTGATTGCCAATCAGTAATAGGTGAGGAATCGGCGCTCTGAGCTGGGTTAAAGATGCCACCTGAAATGCCAAGCAGGAAAAGGAACTTAAATAATAGTGCTTAAAAGGCAAAGGAAACCAAAACGCAGGAAAAACATGACAAAAGTAGTTTTGTTGTTTTTATTTTTTAAGAATGCAAGTATAACATAATGGTTATAATTGCATACTTACTAATTGATTGATTGGTATTAACTGATGCAAGTATAACATAATGCTTATAGTTGCATTTTAACGAATGGTGTGCCAAAGTCAATGGAAACTAAAGGCAGTATCCAAATGATAATGTGGATTATTAAAAAAAACAAAACGATAAAATGCTTTTTGGTCTTGTGTCAAAAACAATTTTTGACATTTAGGGCCTGATCTGTTAAGATCCAAATACCACATGCTTATTAGTGTGTGTAAAGTATAAAATGATGTGTACTATTTGTGGGTGTATTGCATGTGATCTACTGAGACTGAGCGTGCAATTGATCACAAGTGCAAAAGTGGTGCAGACCGCCCTTTTTAAAAGAGGATTTTGGTGTATTCCAGCTGTCACCATGGAGACACTCATTTCCTTCCACATTCATGACATAGTATGCTCCAATTTTTAAACTGTGCTGTTGTTTTTATAGTGAAGAATACACAGCAGATAAATATAGTATGAACCACATTTTCTGGGCATTACACTGTAGAAATGCAATCTAGACAACTTAACCTTTTTTTCGCATGCTGAAGCTGCGAGGTGCCAGTGTTGTGATGGTGCGTCTGGAATGATCCCAAAATGCATGCAAGAATTCATGTTGCAAGAGGTTTTTCTTTCATATAGAATGTAATATAATACCATATCTCCATATATACGCCAGCAGACACCAAAAAATTAATGAAATATCTTTTAAAGTCATCAAGCAGCTATGAAATTATAAAATGATATTGTTGAATAGACAATATGTCTACTATTGTTTTATTTCTGACAGTTCACAAATGTTGACATGCACATGAAGGACAGATGACTCTCTGTCTAGCGCCTGTCTTTGCACTCATCTGTGTGTAGCTGGGCCAGTTACTTCAAATGCGAGTGATAAATGGTTATATTTGTATCTCCTCCAAATTTTGTGGGTGTTCAACAATCATCATATATTCTGCATTTACTGTAAATGAGGACAAACACGCTAAATGGATTGCTCTTCCCATTTTGCTCATCTACAGAAACACACAAGTTTAGCAGATGAGCTTTGTCTGCGCGATCAAATTTGCACATGTTTAAATACACACACAGCTTTAGGAGATCAGGCCCATAGTTCAGAGCATTCGCGTGGCGATGCCAAGGTTACCAATATATATATATATATATATATATATATATATGGTCGGAGGGGCCGTAGGCGCAAACAGGCAACCACGCTTCCGTCAGTCTACCCCAGGGCAGCTGTGGCTACAGATTTGGCTTACCACCACCAGGTGTGAATGAATGATGGGTTCCCACTTCTCTGTGAGCGCTTTGAGTATATAACAATAGAAAAGCGCGATATAAATCTAATCCATTATTATTATTATTATTATTAGTTCAGAGCATTCGCGTGGAGATGCCAAGGTTACCATTATATATATATATATATATATATATATATATATATATATATATATATATATATATATATATATATATAAAAGGGAATAAGCGGTAGAAATGGATGGATGGATATATATATATATATATATATATATATACACATATATATGTATATATATATATATATACACACATATATATATATACATATATATACATACACATATGTATGTATATATATATACACAAATATATATATATATATTTATATATATATATATATATATATATATATATATATATATATATATATATATATATATATATATATATATATATATATATATTTATATATATATATATATATATATATGTACACACACACACACACACACACACACACACCCACACCATGATTGGTCTCTGTCCAGGCTGGAAGGCGATGTTCAGGTAAAAAATATTTTAATGAAGAAAAAATCAGGTTGCTATAGGATGGATGATCAGTAGACTATTGGTGAATCCAAAGTACTTAGCTTAGCACACAAAGCTAAGATGCAAGCGTAAAAAGAGGCATCATTTAAGCAGAATGTAGCATACAGTTCAGTTACTGAATGGCAATCAGAAGGGTTCATAATACATAACATATTATGTATTATACATACGTTTGTACATATAATATTATATATATCATCTATAGTATTATATTCTGTATCCCGGTTGCTACATTCTGCTTAAGTTTTTGCCCCTTTTTATGTTTGCATTTTTTCCAGCGTTAATTTTGTTGACTAAAAATGTTTGTCTTAGTTATCGTCAACAACCTATTTTACCCTGACTAAAACCGGTCTTGTTGTGGATTTAGTTTTTGAGATGCTCTGCCATAACCTTAATAAAAGAGGTTTCAAGACAACTTCAAAAACACTCCATACTTTTAGATTTCAGTCGACAAAATTAGCTGTTATTTTCGTCGACTAAAATGTTGAAGAATTGACTTGACTAAAACTACATTAAAACTAAATACATTTAGTTTTACTAAAACATGACTAAAATTGAAATACATTTTCAGCAGAAGACTATGACTAAAACTAAATTAAAGACTGCTGTCAAAATTAACACTGTTAACGACAAATAAAACAAATATTTTTAGTGGAGCCAGATTAGGTGGTTCGGGCATCTGCCACCCCCTACGCCTCCCTAGGGAGGCATTTAGGGCACGTCCAACCGGCATGAGGCCACAGGTAAGCCCCAGGACACGTTAGGAAGACTACGTCTTCTGGCTGGCCTTGGAACGCCTCGGGCTCCGCCGTCAGGAGCTGGACTAAGCGGTTCGGGAGAAGAAAGTCTGGGCTTCCCTGCTTAGGCTACTGCCCCCGCAACCCGGAAGGAAATGGATGGATGGACGGATGGATATTTTAGTCAACTAAATGAACACAGCATTAAGTAAGCCTCTTGATTGTCAGTCAGTAACAGGCGCTAAAGAGTGAAAAGCAAACTAATACACAAGAACACCCAATACAAAAGTCCATGAGTGGAACATGACAAAATTGGTACTTTGTTGTTTTCAGTTACATCCATCTTAATTAATGAGAAGTACACAATTTACTGTTGTTTTTTTCACTTATTTTTACACTTATTGATGAAAATTTAAAACCAGTCATTAGCAAAAAGATGTAATGATTAGCCTGTTTCGTCAACGATTTGTATTGAAATTTGCGAAAAATTGTTGAAAATTGAAGAGCTTACAAAATGATGATTGCAACTGACTTGCATGTGTTTCCACAAGTGGCCCTTAGTCTTTAGCGATCCTCATGGGTCCTCTGAGGCCAAAACTCACGGCGAGGAGCTCCACTGTGGGAACTGGGCTCTGCCTGCTGCATTGTAACACTGAGTGCTCTCTGTAGACCTAACATGGATGAGAAATGACTGCACCTTCACTGGGATCCCTCCTTACTCGGAGAGCCATGTTGCTTTCTCTCCTTCCCTTTCGCGGTCCAATAAAGCAGCACCAGGCATCAACTGTGAGAACGGTTGCATCACAGCTCTGGTGGTTTCTCAGAGCCCTCCGTCCCTGTTTTTTCGTGATCAATCTGTGGGAAACCTCGGTTTTGGACTGTTGCCTGTGTTCCCACCAGCAGTTCGGTTAGAAAATAGATTTCTGGTCATGTACCGTGCGTCTAAACTGAACCGGTTCTAGCCCGCTTCTTCTCATGGGTTTGTTTGGGGGTAAGAGCAATCAAGATTTCCTATGAAGGTATAACAAACGCAGTCACATGATGCTGAATGGAAGACTCAAAAATGAATTGTTTGCATTAAATAATTTCCCCATAAGGACTTTGATTAACTGAGGGTAAAGCCATGTGATGGTTCATTGATAAAATGTACAGATCGTTAGAGGAATCCCATCCAAAGGCATTCTCCTACCAAGAGGAACATTTTCTCTTTGCATTATGTGGAAGGAGAACATATGCAAGAACTGAGACAATATAAAGGAGGGATATTGAATACAGGTGATCCAAAAAAATAAAAAATATCGATTTACATCCAAATCCCTGTTTTTATTTATTTTGATTATAAATCCATTCATAATACAAATACAGTATATAGACAAACACATACATATTTGCACACACATACATACATTTATATATATATATATATATATATATATATATATATATATATATGGCCCTCGATGAGGTAGCGACTTGTCCAGGGTGTACGCCGCCTTCTGCTTGATTGCAGCTGAGATAGGCACCAGCACCCCCCGCGACCCCAAAGGGATTAAGCGGTAAAAAATGGATGGATGGAGTGATTATATATAAATATATATATATATATATATATATATATATATATATATATATATATATATATATATATATATATATATATATATATATATATATATGTCTTGATTGGATTATCCGGAGAATAGTGCTCGATACCGTGGTAGAGCGCAATATGTAGGTGTGGGAAAAAATCACAAGACTACTTCATCTCTACAGATCTGTTTTTGAAAAAAAAAAAAAAAAAAAAAAAATCTCCTGATGATTGAGGGAACCCCTCATGAAACAGATCTGTAGAGATGAAGTAGTCTTGTGATTTTTTCCCACACCTACATATATATATATATATATGTATATATATATATACATATATATATGTATATATATATATATATATATATATATATATATATATATATATATATATATGTATATATATATATATATATATATATATATATATATATATATATATATATATATATATATATATATATATATATATATATATACATCAGGGTTCATTTATTTGTGGCGGCCCGCCACGAAAGACTTACGGCCGCCACAAATAAAAATAATAATAAAATAAAATAAAAAAAATAAATAAATAAAAAAAATATATATATATTTTTTTTTTTCGGCTTTTGACTCGCTTGACCGCTCATAAAAGCATTGGGACTCTGTCTGTGAATGGAGATTGTAGTTACATATTATATAAATATGTAAATATTATATAAATATGTACATAAAGTGTTGTAATTATATTCCAACTCCGCATTTTTCTTGGTCATCGGCGCCGCCACTGCCACCCTAACCCTAACACTAACCCCCCACCTTTTTTTTTAACAGGCATGACGGTGCGTTATCGTCACATTGTGACGTTGCTGGTTCACGAGCAGATGAGCATGTTCGGCGGCACACAATCACGTAGTACTTACATGCGTGTAAGTGTATAGACAGAAAAGGGAGACCGGACGCATACTTGGCTTAAAAACTAACGATAAAGATGAAATTATAACACTGAAACGCACCTCAGGAAGAGGTGCTTTAACACATGGCTAGTGGCTAAGGCCCATCTGCAGTCTGCAGTGTTTTAGCTACTTTTAAATCACTGATCTTCACCTCCATGGCAACAAATAAAGTAAGTTTCTTACAAGTATCATCCCTGCAGGACGAGGAATAGCTAAACATGCTTCACTACACACCGTAACTCACCGGCGTCATAATGTAAACAAACGCCATTGGTGGATCTACAACTATCATCCACTGTAATGATATCAAGTACAGGAGTGTATCTAGTCGATACTACTATGATTACATCAATTTTTTTTTAGCATCACAAAGTCGTTTTTCGTTTTTTTTAAATTGATATTATGTTTATAAACCCAGGAAATACGTTCCTGCACACAGAAGGACTTAAATTATGACCATTGTATGATGCTGTAACGACTTGGTATCGGATTGATGCCCAAATTTGTGGTATCATCCCAAACTAATGTAAAGTCTCCAACAACAGAAGAATAAGTGATTATTACATTTTAACAGAAGTGCTGATAGAACATGTTAAAAGAGAAAGTAAGCAGATATTAACAGTGAATGAACAGGTAGATTAATAATTCATTTTCTACCACTTGTGTTTAATAAGTTTGATGAAATAATATAATGATAAATGTCACAATATGTTACTGCATACGTCAGCAAATAAATTAGGAGCCTTTGATTGCTAATAAAATACTAATTACTAATAAAAGACAAGTTGTCTTGTATGTTAACTATTTTATTTATGGAAAAACTTGCAATAAGAAACATATGTTTAATGTACCGTAAGATTTTTTTGTTAAAACAAGGCCTATAATGCAGTTTATTGTAATCCCCTTTATTTAAAAAAATATCAAAAAGTATCACAATATATTTGGCTATGGGTACCGGTGGTACTTTTTGGTTTTCCCATTTTTTTAGTATTATATTTAATTAAAAAAAGTAGCGTTTCTAAGTCTTTTCAATTGCTGTGTACATTTCCATCCTAAGCATTATAAAGCCGGTATTGGGTTGTAGTTGGTGTTGCTGCATTTTTTTTTACGAGACTGACTAACATTCGGTATTTTTGGTAAATAACATTTGAAAAAAACATTAAACATATATATTTTTAGACCAGCACTTCACTACTTCTGCAGTTAGGAGGAGCATTTGTTACCTGTAATCTGTTTTGAATTGGTTTTATTTTAATTGATATACCAACTAATATATTACAAGGTTCCTTGCGAATCTAGAATCTATTATGAATGAAATCGTCGCCCCAAGAATCAGAATGTAGTTGAACCAAATCTTGAACGCCCAAAGATTTTCACCTCTTATTCAACTAAATTTTTTTGGTGACCACATTTCAAGAAAGCTAAAGACGAGGGTTTTTTTTTGTCAATTAATTATTGTCAGAGTTATAGGAGTGCGATGCTGTTTTTGAGGACGATCTGCAAAAAAAGCTAGTCAAAGATCATTCTTGTGACAGCACTATAGTGTTTTTAAGAAAGTCTCTCACAAGTTTTTTTTTAACTGAACTCGACGGCCACAAGTTGATAGCACAAATGAATAAAAGCGAGGACCTAAAAAGGAACATTGAGGAACACCAGTAGTATAACTAAAGATGTCGAATACATCTGAATAAACAACCAGCAACATATACATAAATCATTTTACGAAAAAAATGTGTTTAACTGCCAAATGGAGAGAACATAAAGGGGTACCTTGAGGAACGGCTCAGTTATGTAAATCACGAGTTCTATGTTTGCCAGCAAGGTTAAAATGGCAATGCAAGGATCTTCCATTGTGTTTAGTCCAAGTTCCTCTATGGAGCACTCTAGTGCAGTGGTTCTTAACCTGGGTTCGATCGAACCCTAGGGGTTTGGTGAGTCGGCATCAGGGGTTCTGCGGAGGTCAAAACACACCCGTCTCATCGTGTCAATAAAAACTTCTCCCTATCGGCGTATTACAGATATGGCAACAGCAAAAGTCACACTGATCTGCAGGTGTGTAATTTGTTGTGAGTTTATGCACTGTCGGTTTTGTTCTTTGAACAAGGTGATGGTTAATTTTGTGTAAAAAAACATGGTAACACTCTAGTATGGGAACATATTCACCATTAATTAATGGCTTATTAACATGCAAATTAGTAATATATTGGCTCTTAACTAGTCATCATTAAGTACTTATTAATGCCTTATTCGGCATGGCCTCATTATAACCCTATCCCTCTAACACTAACCCTAACCCTAACCCAAATCCTGACCCTAACCCTAACCCTAACCAAATAACTCCAAATTAAGTCTTTGTTACTTAGAATATGTTCCCCTAGTGTCCAATAACATCTAAATTAAGTGTTTGTTACTTAGAATATGTTCCCCATACTAAAGTGTTAACAAAAAGATATAACTTTGTCTTGAATAAAAAAAAAAAAAAACATTTTATTTTTCACTAAGAAGGGTTCGGTGAATGCGCATATGCAACTAATGGGGTTCGGTATCTCCAACAAGGTTAAGGACCACTGCTCTAGTGTCTTTAGGAATTTGCTCCAATAATGTTTGTCTCCCAAGTTTTGGACTGAACTCATGGGGCCGGTATAGTGTCATTCCGAGGCCCGATTTGGCCCCCAGGTCGCCGGCTGAATAGCCCTTAATATAAAACACTTCATGCATACATCCAAATCGGCGCTCTTCTGCTCTGCTCCCCACATGTGGACCAGAGAGCCGGCCCTCACAGAACAAGCGAAGACAGCTGGAAAATCCCCCTGAGCCTCGTCTAATTGAAAGCTTATCATCTTCTCTTTGTGCTTGGTGAGCAGGGGAGTGAGTGGGGTGGGCGGATCTCGGAGTGTGTTGGCAAGGAAAAAGTTGGACGCTGCCACGGTGACACTGTCGGAGAGTCTTGAAGAAGACTGCGCGGATCTGTCAGACACACTGAGAAAGCGGAGCTCGGGCGGTCTGGGCTCTGAGGTGGTGTGAGATCTGTCAGCAGGGGATTGCATGTGTGTGTGTGTGTGTGTGTGTGTAACAGATAGCGTCTTGCGTGCATGGAGATGCTTTCAGTGTGCAGAGTTAATTGAATACAGCGTAGATCAAGGCAGTGTGCATCCTGAGGCTTTGTTGTTCTGCCAACAGTGCCCCCATAGAAGGCCTAACACACACACACACACACACACACACACACACACACACACACACACACACACACACACACACACATAGAGACACACACATAAACACAACTGACATCTGCAGGAAAAAAAAGGAATGAGAAGAAGAAAAGAGACGGTAAAATAAACAGGGAGGCCTTTCAGTGTTTATCTACAGGTGGCATTAGTTTAAGAGCGAGGATTTGCTGCTGTTCAATTTCTGGTTAACCACACGAGACATCAAATCTAACCACTGAATATGGTAGCTTCTCATGTTTGTTTTCCAGGCGCAAGAGCATAAAGCAGTCCAAACAAATACATGTCCTAATATAAAATGCATACTTATTTCAAAACTACAGGAGGTCCTTGGTTTGCGATAACTGTACGCGAAACACATAAAATCATGAAATGATACAAGATCAAAATTCAATGACACAGAACAAAAAACAGAACAATTCCTTTTTTTCGTACCTGTACAATAGTAAGTCTGAGGCGCTGGTGCGGTGTTGTTGGTCTGGACTCCAGGATGCAGAGAAATCAGGAAAGTGCAGATAAGACAATATATTTATTAAGGAAGATGCAGGCAATAGAAATATTAAAAAGACAGATGTGCAGCGGGGAAGTGAACAAAGAGCTTACATAGGTGTTAAATGCAAAGCAAGCAGAGACAGGGCTGGCATAAGATGCATCCTTATTGGCAACCAGTACAGGTGTGTCATAGTTGACAATCAGGGACAGCCTGGTGAGGGAGCCAGAGCTAAGACCAGAGGAATGGTAGGCAACAAGGAAGTGAAACAACGAAAAAAAAAAAAAAAAAAGAGGGCTGCAAAGGAAATAAGACAAAAGACAAGAAAATAATAATAACTGTCATGTTAGATAATGACAAGGGCAAGGCAAGTTTATTTATAGAGCGCTGTTGTAAGCGAGGCAATTGAAAGTGTTTTACCGAAAAATTACAAGAAGGCGGGAAAAATCATACATAAAATTAAAATTAGTATTAAATTAAAATCCCCTCTAAGCGTCATGCCAGTTTGTGTTTGCTGCCTTGTATATGAAATAAAAGACTCTAACCTGCACACTGCTTCCTGCCGTCTTTTTGCATCCTAATAACACAACTGTCCCTCCACACACTATTTACTTTTGCCATTGACATTTTGAGTGGTGGGCAGCACAGTGGAAGAGGGGTTAGTGCATCTGCCTTACAATATGAAGGTCCTGGGTTCGGTCCTGCGCTCGGGATCTTTCTGTGTGGAGTTTGCATGTTCTCTCCGTGACTGCGTGGGTTCCCTCCGGGTACTCCGGCTTCCTCCCACTTCCAACGACATGCACCTGGGGATAGGTTGATTGGCAACACTAAATTGACCCTAGTGTGTGAATGTGAGTGTGGATGTTGACTGTCTATCTGTGTTGGCCCTGTGAGGACAGAGCGACTTGTCCAAAGTGTACGCCGCCTTCCGTCCGAATGCAGCTGAGATAGGCTCCAGCACCCCCCGCGACCCCAAAGGGAATAAGTGGTAGAAATGGATGGATGGATAATACATACAATAAATAACAATTACCATGTACAACATTACAGCATATGTAACAGCTGCAGCATAAAATAGAGAGTAGATTCAGCAGAAAATATACATTATAAACAAAGAGAGGTAGCTAACATAGAAGGTGTCAGGTAATAGACAGATATCATCTATTGCTGTATGGCGAGTATTTATAAAGCTGGATGGAGTGTGAAATGAAGGAGTATTTATTTATTTATTTTTCATCGTGCTCTGTTTGTGTTGTGTTGTGTTTGCTTGTTTTCCTTGTGTTATCTTTTAACCTGTCTATTGTGCACCACCTTGGGTACCCCTGTGGTAAATTTTAAAGGCCTACTGAAACCCACTACTACCCAACACACAGTCTGATAGTTTATATATCAATGATGAAATATTAACATTGCAACACATGCCAATACGACCTTTTTAGTTTACTAAATTGAGTTTTTGCTTGAAAACGTTGCGTAATGATGATGTGTACGCATGACGTCACGGGCTGTTAGGGAATATGAGCGCTGCGCACACACACAGCTAAAAGTCGTCTGCTTTAACGGCATAATTACACAGTATTTTGGAGATCTGTGTTACCGAATCCTTTGCAATTTGTTCAATTAATATTGGAGAAGTCAAAGTAGAAAGATGGAGTTGGGAAGCTTTAGCCTTTAGCCACACAAACACAAGGTGATTCCTTGTTTAAAATTCACTGAAGTAAAACTTTACTATGGATCACAGCAAACATGGATCCCAACTGAATGTCAACCAGCAGGTTTCGGTAAGAAAATTGTGGTAAAAAGTCGCTTCTTACCGGAGATCAGCTGAGCTTGTGCCGCCCATAAAGCTGCCGTCAACTTCCCTCAGTCACTGCGTGTCAAGACACCCGTGGAGACACACTTCCGACTATCAGGTACTGTTAAACCCACTAAAACACTAGCAACACAATAGAAAGATAAGGGATTTCCTAGAATTATTCTAGTAAATGTCTCTAAAAACATCTGAATCCGTCCCAATGCAATTGCGTTTTTTTTTAAAACTTTTTTTTTAATTAATTTATTTTTTTTCTAGTCCGTCGCTATCAATATCCTCAAACACAAAAGTTTAATCCTCGCTCAAATTAATGGGGAAATTGTCGTTTTCTCAGTCCGAATAGCTGTTTTTGTCTGAGGCTCCCATTAAAAACAATGTGAAGATGTGAGGAGCCATCAACATGTGACGTCATCATCTGCGACTTCCGGTACAGACAGGGCTTTTCTCTTAGCACCGAAAGTTGCGAACTTTATCGTGGATGTTCTCTACTAAATCCTTTCAGCAAAAATATGGCAATATCGCGAAATGATCAAGTATGACACATAGAATGGACCTGCTATCCCCCGTTTAAATAGGCCTTTAAATGTGCTTTATAAATAAAGTTGATTTTATTTTATTTGATTTGAGTTCTTGAATGGAACACTGTGGGAACAAAGCTGAAAGAGCCTGTTGGAGTATGAGCTCCGCTGTCCCTCAATTGTCTGGTGGAGTTGGTGGGCAGGATTGTCCTCGATGCCAAGCAGTTTGTCCAGTGTCCTCCAGTCCCTCACTGACACAAACGCTATTACCAAAATATTTCAAGACATTGTCCACCTCCAATAATTTAAAGCTGTTATTACAGTACATGTTACTTTTACTAGTGGCGAGGTGTGTGCTGGCAGGGTGAGCTTGAGCGGAGTTGGATTCCACGTGTGTGTTTTTTTTTACGTCCTGGGCATACCAGTGTTTTGGTTGATTGATTGATTGATTGAAACTTTCATTAGTAGATTGCACAGTACTGTACACATTCTGAACAATTGACCTCTGAATGGTAAAACCCGAATAAGTTTTTCAACTTGTTTAAGTCGGGTTCAAAGTTAATCAATTCATGTTGACAGCAGAGGGCTTTTTTTTTGTATCCCTTCAGATGTCTAATAATTGGCAATGTCACAAATAGCAAAGAGGAGGGTGGTTATTAAAAATGCTTTCTGAGAATGTAATGAGAATAAATGTGCAAAGAAACAGATGCGTCGAGTACTGCCTAATTTGCTGTGGCGTGGAATTGTGTCTCTTTAACCTTCACGATCATCTGTCAGCCAATACAATGGCGCTCGTTTTTGGAAGAATAGTTTTCCCTTTGTCGCCATGTTGAACATTTTCTCTTTAAACACCTTCCTGTGTTCAATTATAAGAGGCCTGGCGATCCAGACATGGCAGTGTTGAGTTTCAACTGTTGTAACATGGTATTGTTTTAAGAGCTATGAAAATAATGTGGAAGAATGTGTCCATGAATACTGATCCAGAAATCTCACTTGGGTGGGATTTCTCCTCAAAAAGAGACGTGGGGAGTGATTAGTTGTCATAACACTCTTGGAGTTTCTTTGATTGGGTTTTGTTTGAAAAAAAAAAAAAACGTGATGGAAAGTGTAACACATTTTTTAATTACAATTATTAAAAACTACATTATCTGAAAACTTTACAAGCACTCCATATGGAAACATGAATGATATTAATACATACAGGGATTCTTTTAAATTAACATATCAGATGTACATGCTTTTAGCATTAAAACAGACAGGAAAGGCAAGGTAACATTTTTGGGTGGATCCTCCTGAAGGAACCGGCGTCCTCTGCAGTGCACGTTTGTTTTTAGTCTTTTTCTTTTTTAGGAAAAAAAATAAAAAGATGTCAAACACAGAATGTCCACTGCAGAGGACGCCACAGGAGGTCAAGAAAAGCTAGTTCTTTTAGAAAGAAACAGAAGTAATATTGTGCTCTAATATACAATAAATTACAATTCACTTGTACATTTTGGCTTCCTACTATTACATTAAGAATGTTATCAGAGATGAACATTTTCTTCATCGCAAACACAGAACAAGTATTTGGTTTCTCTAGCTGCATGATTGTTTTTGCTTCAACCACAAAAAGAAGAGCAGCAGGGGAAAAAAAAACAACATTAAAATAAAAGAAGAGGAGAGAGCCATACAAGTTCTCCCACTTTACCACAAAGCATATTCTAAAGTTGTGACTCGCGTTGTGGAAGAGCTCTTCATAGATATGATATGGTACATGCTGCAAATACCTCAGCGTGGCTCGTACTAAGATGGTCCTGTACAGACGTGTGAAATATTGGCACCAATAAGTGAGTCCACAAGCTACAGTCATCAAGGCTTCAAAATGCTTACAGATTAACCGGAACAAAAGGTCTGTGCACGGCGGCCGACTTTCTTCTTTTGCATAATTGCCTTTGGGGGTAAAAAGACACCGCTTTGACTCGGTTCCTCCCTTCTTTGATTGAAGGGTCCCACGTGTGCACACACACAGTCACACACCCAAAAGTGTCTTATAAATATGTACAGAAATGCTTTGTCAGGCTTTTAAATGCCTGTCAGTATAAAACAGCAAAGAAGAGGGAAATTTAAGTTTGAACTTAGTGCAAATATTAGGTAAATTTTAAAGCTTCCGATACCCTCCTGAGAAAGGTGGGCTTTCCCCAAATTGTGTCCACTGCAGAGGACGCTTTTTCAGAGGAGGACACATGATCTCACTAACAAAGTTGGTCAGGCGGGGTTCATGCAGGATAAAGGTTTTTAGTGCATCAAAGCTACATTGGAAGACAAAATCATTACTTTAAAGGTTTGTTTTGTTTTTATAATTTAGTTCCAATATATTACAGGAGTTCCAAATGTATTCTAAGACATAACATTATGCTTATACCGTAAAGAGAAAACAAAATCTAAAAACAAAACAAAAAAACAGGGAAGCTGGAGAGCAATACTTAAAAGGATTTTGGGGGAAAATGCACACATTTCCTCAAACTTTGGCTTAAATAAATATCAAAAAGTAAACCGTGTCGTCCAGTTTCAAAACACCAGAGTTGTATCTTTTGTGAAACAAAAAATAAAAATAAAAATAAATCAAAAAAGGGACTCCAATCATCAAATGGGAAGATTGTCAACTGTCTCAGCAGAGGAAGTATTGTCTGTAAGGCAACCTGCATGCAGCACTTGGAGAGTACATTTGAGTCCAGCAGCTGAAGATGCAACTGGAAAATGTTTTTTTTTTTCAATATCTGAAGTTTGCATAATTTCAAATGAAAGCTTCGGAGGACTGATGGTTTCAGCAGTGCAGCCAAAGCCTTGGAGGGACGTCTGAGTCAGTGGTGGGGCCAACGTTGAGTCTGGTTGCTCTCCTCCGCCCTCATGAAGGGCTGACTCAGGCTGAAGTGAACTGTATGGCTTTCCTCAGCTCCTATGGCTTTTATTTTAGGCTTCAAGGGTACAAGCCTTAGCACAGTGCAGAGTTTACAAAATACACGGACGTTTTTGTCAGCGTTAAAATGCACAAAGTCTTAATAGGCTACAGAAATAAAAGACAAACATGCATCATTTTTTTTCTTTCTTTTCTTTCAGTGTTCGGTATTTTGTTCATCGTTCTCTTCACTTTCCCATGCTTCCTTCACCGGGCCAGTCAGTAAGGCCTCCAGACGGACTCATCCAGGCGCCCCGAGGCGCTCATGGCCGTGGGGGAATTACTGTGGCTGCCGTCGGCTTCCACGCCCTCGCTCTGGGCGTTCAGGCCCGGGTTCATCAGGCTGTTGGTGCCGCCAGTGCCCCCGGCACCTGAGCAGGAGAGGAGGCGGGTGGGCGAGCGCTCGCCCCCGGTGTTCCCCGGCGCCACCATGGAGAACTGGTAGGACCCGGATCCTGTGCCGTAATACAGGTAGGAGTTGGACTGGAAGTTCTGGGTCTGGTTGTTTGAGTAGGGCGGCGGCAGGTAAGTGTGGTATCTCGATGGAGCCGACATGCTGAGGCCGCTGATGCCTGTGCTGGAAGTGTTGGTGGAGTACGGGAAGGCCCCGGGGTAATGGATGCGAGGGTCGGAGAAGCGCGGATCGGTCAGCGGAGACGGGAAGGTGGTCCTCTGCTGGAAGAGATCCGTCGTTCCTGTAGAAGGAAACAAATAAAACATAAGGTGGACCATCAAACAGGATTCAAAAACAACAAACATGACATATTTTATAGGCAATAATTACAGTAAATGATTAATTAACCTTCGAAAAGAGCCATATATTTTGACACTTTTGCCAGAATGTCACATATTTTGAATGTGTTACTTGAATACATTACATTTATTTGCTCAAAACTAGGTAACAAGTGCTGGCCGAGTTTATTTTGAGGCGGAATTTGCCAGCAAGAACACCAGTCCGAGTCTCCTCACTCATCTTTGCATTCATTGAACTGATCACACTGCAAAAACTAAAATTTAAGTAAGATTAAATATCTCAAAAAAGGGTGACATTTGCTTATTTTCAGTCTGGTAAGATAATTCTTCTTACTAAGCAGATTTTATGTTGGAGTATTTTACTTGTTTTAAGGGTTTCATCCATCCATTTTCTACCGCTGTGGGGTTTTGGGGGGCGCTGGTGCCTATCTCAGCTACAATCATGCGGAAGGCAGCGTACACCATGGACATGTCGCTACCTCATTGCAGTGTTTTAAGGGTTTTGGTCCGAAATTATCTCAGTAAGATATTACAGCTTGTTGCTGAGTTTTTGTGACCTATATTGAGTAAAACATGCTTGAAACTAGAATATCAACTGTTGCAAAGCTGTGTCATCAACACTCACAAGTCTAAAACTACTTTTTTAAAGTAGTCATTTCTTATTTCAAGCATGAAAAAAACAAATTATTATTTGGACACAAATGTGTCTCATAATTAAAACAGATGACAGCTAAATGGACTTTGCTGTTTTATTTTCAATGAAACAATAGAAAATACACACTCATATAGTAGTACAGTTGGCACGGTACAGTAAACTGACAGTTAATATTGAAACATTTTACATGTGACATTTTAAACAATTTTGAACAGAAATAGTTAATGCACATTCAGATAAATTCTTCAAAATTACAATTAAAAAAAAAAAAAAGACATTTGTATATGTGCACTAATTGACTGAAAGAACACGCACTTGGCGCAATGATGTCATGTTATTGATGGGAACAAGCATTTTTAGACAATATGATTTGCCTTAGAAGCTAGGAGACCCCGAAAGTAACAAGCGGTTGCCTTGTTGCCTTTCCAATAAGAAAAATAAATAGATTTTTAGTGTAAGTATTCTGGTTTCAAGAAATGTAATGCCAAGCGCATATCATTATGTCAAGATAATGGCACTGGTATTTACTAAATTTAACAATATTTTTCAACATATTGAGCAAAAACGTCTCTTTTTTTTCTACCAAGAAAAGTGCACTTGTTATTAGTGAGAACATACTTGTTTTAAGGTATTTTGGGGTTCATTGAGGTTAGCTAATTTTACTTGTTTTGGAAAGTCTTGACAAGCCAAATTTTCTTGTTCTATTGGCAGATAATTTTGCTTAGTTCAAATAAAATACTCCAGTTTTTTTTTTTTTTGCAGCGCACTGGCCGCGGTTAATCACAACATGAATACCGTATTTTACAGACTATAAGCCGCTACTTTCTTCTCACACTTTAAACCCTGTGGCTTATAAAACGGTGCAGCTATTTTTATGATTTTGTTTATTCGCTAACAACCATAATGTTTTGTATTCAACAAATAATTTTCAACACTGACAGAAACACTAAAAAGGTGTGTTATTGTTTGTGCTATGGCATTGTCTTTCAGATGAGTTTTCCCACTGTCGGTGCTGCGGGTTAAAAATGTATTTCCTGTTTCGAGCCTTGAACCGGAAGCATAAGTCCTGTTTTCATTCAATCTCGAAAGGATTCTACATTCATCACTCCAAGCAACGATTGTATGTTATACAATATAACTAAAACACTTCATACTTACAAAAGCGTCCCATGTGATGGAGTGTTTTAATGCATATTTTTATGTGATATCGTAATGTAATCAAGCTAGCATCATTAGAATTCATGTATATGCTAACACAATGACAAGTGTTTGTGTTAGTATTAACTTACAATGGCATTCTTTTTGTATTATTTCAGTTTCGTAAATTCACCAAAACCTCACAATGGAGTTCTTGAGTCTGTTTAGCTGAATGGAGAGCTAGCTTCCGCAGCTGGTGGTCCATGACGACATAGGCCTCCTACTCAGTCAGAGTGTCCGCCCTGAGATCGGTAGGTTGTGAGTTCAAACCCAAGCTGAGTCATACCAAATACTATAAAAATGGGACCTCCCTGCTTGGCACTCAGCATCAAGGGTTGGAATTAGGGGTTAAATCACCAAAAATTATTCCCGGGCGCGGCACCGCTGCTGCCCACTGCTGCCCACTGCTCCCCTCACCTCCCAGGGGGTGAACAAGGGGATTGGTCAAATGCAGAGGACACATTTCACCACACCTAGTGTGTGTGTGACAATCATTGGTACCTTTAACTTTAACTTCTGTTTTGTTTGATCACCCGTTTTACTGCCGTGTTATTACTGCCGTGTTACATGCACCTTTTGAAAAAAATTAAGGTATATAAATAAGCATTTACAAAAATATTTTGTCGCTGTATATATCTGCGGCTTATTTGTGTAAAAATATTTTTTCTCCTATAATTTGGTGGGTGCGGCTTAAATACCGGTGCAATCTGTAGCCCGGAAAGTAAGGTAAATAATTGCAGGATTCATCTGTATTTTTATACGTGAATAATGGAATATTTTTGTGATCCATCACACGATTTAATGCATTCAATTTGCCGGCCTTGATAAAAAAAGTTATTGTTTTAGGATAACCCAACCCAACTCAAGAAGAAGAGTTTGTGAAGACCATCTCCCCACAGCCCAGCCCACCTACCTTTTAAAACACAACAATATAAAGGATTCTGTCTGTCTCAAAGCAATGAAAAGAAGCTCTGTGAGAGCAGGTGGGTGTTTTCTACAAACACAAACGACTTGTCGGACTGTTGCAAATCATCATAAATCATACTTAATAGGGAAAAACCTGAAAACAGCAAATAAAAAGGGAGAAAAAAAAGTAGTGGGAAGAAGAATGATATATTTATGGGAATATTTTCTAAATGAATTATGTTACGAAGCACATGGGCTCGCCTGACGTGTTGAGCGTGTTCGCCTTTCATGCTGCACATCACGGACATATTTGGAATGGAGGCAATATGGCCATGAGCCATAACTGTAAACGCCCTGAACCAGGTTGACAATCACAAGTTCCTCATACCTGGTGACACCTGCTGCTTGACACACAACACACACACACAAGCACACACACACACACGTCGGCGCATTTCAATAGCTGCGTGTGGCTTTTATGTGTCCAACATGCCCACATGACTGCCAGAGTAAAATGAGAATTTAAATGGCAGAAAAAAGGCAGCATGTATTAGTGCAGCAAGCACTTGCACGCTCGAGCCCTGAGGGGGGAGAATGCCAAACTTGCGTGCCACAGTCTTGTTCAAATGTCTTTTCCCTATGTCTGGAAAACTGGGTCCATTTTCAACGTAAAAAAAAATAAATAAATGAAATATTCCTTTGCACTTTCCATTGGTCCTGTTGTGCACTTTTCTTTTCTTTTTTCTACATTTCAGTAGAATTGTGTCTTCTTTTTGGGGGTGAACTAGTCTGGTGGTGGCGGCGGGAAGATTGTTTCTTTTTCCAGAGTCTACCAGGCGCTGGAGTTCGTATCTGATTTCACGCGAGGAAAATTCGAGCCTTCAGCTGCTGTTGATTCGGGTAAAGTGGAGTCGGCCCACTAATTCCTACCGGACTCCCAAAAGAACTTTCTCTCTCTCGCTCTCTTTCGCTCTCTCTCTCTCTGTCTGTCTGTCTGTCTCTCTTCATCATACTGCGCCTGTGCTATATTTAGATCTCAGGCTGCAGCAACGCCAGGGGAGGATCCTGCGGCCTGTGGCCCACCTTGCACATGATCCTCACTTGATTGGAGTTGGTGGAAACGTGTTGGCTAAACTGCGGTGGGGATCGACTCCTGTGCTTTTTCAGGGGAAACTGGACTGGACACATATCACAACATCTTAATGGGCTTGTGCAGTCTCAAGCTCCTGGCTCTGGTCCAGCAACAGTACAGTAGCTCCCTCTCGAGCAGAGGGGCCCAAAGTTTTTTGCCTCCAAGGGCCCATAGGGAAAATGTGCCTATGGGCCGCGGGCCAAAAACCCCCAGCAATTTTTTAGCTTGAAACACAAAAACCCTAAATATAAATAATAAATTTCCTTTAAAGTTCAAGCCCCGGCCGAGTCATACTAAATAATATAATAATAGGAACCATTACCTCTCTGCTTGACACTCAGCATCAAGGGTTGGAAGTAAAATCACCCAAAAATATTCCCGGGCGCAGCCAACGCTGCTGCTCACTGCTCCCCTCACCTCCCAGGGGTGATCAAGGGTGATGAGTCAAATGCAGAGAATAATTTCACCACACCTAGTGTGTGTATGAGACAATCATTGGTACTTTAACTTTTTAACTTTAAATAGTGCAAATAACAATGAGGGATGGCAAGTACACTGGTACCTCAACTTAAGAGTGATTTTAGATAAGAGCTGTTTCTCGGCTAATTGCTATGCTTTTAGGTGGCAAGCAAAAATTTAAGCTGCAAGCAAGCCCTCCATTAGTTGGCGCAGAAAATGTCACAGCAGAACCCGTAAGATCCGACCAAATCATCCGGATTTACTCGCTAGTTTCAGTTTATAGCTAGAGATTGTCATACGTTTGTTTTTCCAAACAGGGGAAGGAAGAAAGTGAGTGTGAAGGACATTGCTGAGAGTAAGTGGATAATATTCATCAAATTAAAGAAAGAAATCATCAATAATGTGACAGAGTGTTTCGTCGATTTGGCGAAGCAATACCACTACCTGTATCACTGCTAGTCTGCATCATACTAAAGCAGCATGAATCAGATGGCTCCCTCTTTGGTGACTTTTAAATCACGTCTTAAAACGTATTTCTACTTTTTGGCTTTTAAACCAGCATGAGATTTGTGTCATTTTAGTGTATTTTATTTTCTCTCATGCCTTCTATGTATTTACTCTTTTTATAGCTAAATGTTTTACTGACTCTTCTAGTATGTTCGTCTTAACTTCTGTGCTGCACTTTGTCAAACTCCTACTGTTTTTTGAAATGTGTTATATAAATAAAGTGGATTGGATTGAATTATAATGTGAATACTAAAATAATATCTCAATGTTTGACATTTACCCTTGAAAATATGGAGAAAGAATTGGAAAGAGATGCCGTAGAAGTCCACTCTCCAAGGTAAACGCAGTACATTATTATTGCATTACTTCAAAAGACTTAATTCTATTGTCGTTTCATATAGTATTTTATACCTAAAAGTAACTTTTTTCTTTTAAAAGGGTATGTTACATTTTAAAAGTGTGCTGTTTTGGGAGCTCAAGCACTTTGATTTCAATTGTGGTGTTTTAGAGGGTAGAAAATGGATGGATGGATAGACGGAAATATTGTTTAATAAGGACATTTATTACTAGGGATGTGCCAATTGATCGGCCACTGATGTTGCGTTTGGGTCGCATTGTTGCGATGGTCGTGTTCCCAGAATGCGAAAAAGACAGGAAGCGGCAGAAGCACCGTGCAGGTAAGAGTCTTATTTTCTCAAGCAAGGCAAAATACGCACAAAGACGTGTGCCGCTCGGAATCGCAATGGAAGCCCACAGCAAACTTAGCATAGCAAAACTTAAAGATGAACTTGGTCAAAGCATAAGGCTAATGATTGATTTAGTTCATTTCAAAGATGCATACAATTACAACATGATACATTTCAATTTCCAGTTTATCTTTTCGACATGTACGAAAAAGAGTAGGAAGAAGCAGAGCTTATTTAATCCTACCCCTTTTCCTTTACAGAGCAATTGGTAACACTTTTGTTCACTTCCTGTTCCCGATTTATTCACAATAAGTAATTACATTTAAAAATAAATAAATAATGATTAGTGAAGGAATTTATAATACATATAGTGAGACAAACAAGATAATCCATTAATTCAGAATGTTTTATCACGATTCTTTTTCTTTGTACTTTGTAAACACTTTAAATAAGTTTGAAGTGTTTGTTTGATTTCTTTGCTTGATCTGTTCTATAATTTAGTTCAATATACCATATGTACTAAAGGTCTTAAGTGTTGTACGTGCATACAAATATTTCAAATTAAATTTTTCTCTGAGATTATATTTCTCCTCTTTTGTTGAGAAAAAATTGTTTACATTCTTGAATAGCAGATTATAGTTTGCTTTGTGCATACTTTTAACTCTTCGCAAATTCACTTAGTCGTGGAATTTTTGTCAAAACATCTTTTAAATTTTTTAATTTTTCCTGTTATTATTTGTTTTAGCTTCTGTGTGTTCTCTCCTGAACAAAACAATGTTGTATACGGTGTATATTTTACCATGAATTGATTAACGTGGACCCCAACTTAAACAAGTTGAAAAACTTATTTGGGTGATACCATTTAGTGGTCAATTGTACGGAATATGTACTGAACTGTGCAATCTACTAATACAAGTTTCAATCAATCAATCAATCAATCAATCAATCAATCAATCAATCAATCAATCAATCAATCAATCAATCAATCAATCAATCAATCAATCAATCAATCAATCAATCAATAATAATACTAACTTTAAGTCTCAACTTTACAAATGTCTTCTATATAAAGATTGAACAATTTTGGTCCCAGTATTGATCCCTGGGGTACACCACAGTATACATTTAGCGTTGTAGACGTTTGTTCGCCTCGCTCCACGTATTGTTTCCTGTTGATTAATTAGCTTCTAATCCAGTATAAGACCAACCCTCAGTATAAGACCAACCCTCTGATGCCATACCATTCTAATTTTTTGATTAAAAATATTGTGATTAAATGTGTCAAATGCTTGAGTTGGAGCCGTAAACACTGATGTTGCACATTGTTAACTGTCTGTTACTTTGACTGAAGCCCTTGAAAATGAAATATTAGTTCTGTATCCATATTGGTTGTCAGCGAGTATTCCATGCTAATTGCATATTTCTATACACAGTGTGGAGCCGCTCACCAGAGTTAATAATAATCACCTCCATTACGGCATATAAACTGAACTTTTTAGTAGCTTAAAGAAGCAAGCATCATTATAAAGCATTAGGACAAAGCTAAACATGTTACACACTGAGAGCAAGAAATAACCACTAAGCTATCCCGAAATAACCTAATAAATAAGTGCTTAGTAAAATTTGATCGATGGAACCACGTTACAGCAGAAACTAAGCAACAGTTAATGGGAAATTAATGAGACGACTGTTGTTGTGTCAGCATTGTTACAGTCAACACAACACGTAAGAGGAAAATACATAAATCCATAAATTGTTGGTCTCGACACCAATGGTATTATCAGCATATGATTGGGACTAAAGTGATTAAATCAACATTTTAATTTTTTCATAATCATTTTTGTTTTTATTATTGTTTATAAATTCAGAATAGAAATCTCTGAACACAGAAGGACTTTAGGGGAAAAATGTATTTCAATGAGTAATAGATAGTATTTTTTCTTTTGTTTACTTATTGTGTACTAGTGACTTTGTTTTGCTCAAACAATTGTATGTAATAAAAGAGAGAAATTGAAAAATATTGTTAAACTGTCAGTAGCACTCACCATAAAGAAATTGAAAAATGTACAGTTAATACCGCTCATCGGTATCGGCCGATCTCACTCATGGGTGATTGGTATCGGAATCGTCGGCGCACAGTAAATCCCTGATCAGAACATACCTTTTTCATTACGTATGTCTAACTTGTGAGCTATTGTGTGCTTAGCTGCTGTGTATCTGCCAGCTCCTAGTAGCCTATAGCTTACGATGTTTACCTTTGCTTTGCGCTTATTGGAGGTCAATTAGATATATTAGGTAAATGGTAAATGGGTTGAACTTGTATAGCGCTTTTCTACCCCTTTTTAAGGAGCCCAAAGCGCTTTGACAGTATTTCCACATTCACCCATTCAAACACACATTCACACACCGACGGCGGGAGCTGCCATGTAAGGCGCTAACCAGGTCCCATCAGGAGCAAGGGTGAAGTGTCTTGCCCAAGGACACAACGACGTGACTAGGATGGTAGAAGGTGGGGATTGAACCAATAACCCTCAGATTGCTGGCACAGCCACTCTACCAACTTTGCCACGTACTGCTTGTATCGGAAATTTTACATGCAAGTCAATACTATCGCATACTTGCTGACAAGGGTCTGATATCGGATATCAATATCAGACTGGGACACCACTTGTGAGCTTGAAAGAGGTCAGTATGAATAGGTATTACCGTATTTTTCGGACTATAAGTCGCAGTTTTTTTCATAGTTTGGCCAGGGGTGCGACTAACACTCAGGAGCGACTTATGTGTGAAATTATTAACACATTACTGTAAAATATCAAATAAGAGACTAGACGTATAAAATTTCACGGGATTAAGCAATTAGGAGTGACAGATTGTTTGGTAAACGTATAGCATGTTCTATATGTTATAGTTATTTGAATGACTCTTACCATTATATGTTACGTTAACATGCCGGGCACCTTCTCAGTTTGTTATTTATGCGTCATATAACGTACACTTATTCAGCCTGTTGTTCATTAATCTTTATTTATTTTAAATTGCCTTTCGAATGTCTATTCTTGGTGTTGGGTTTTATCAAATAAATTTCTCCAAAAAATGCGACTTATACTCCAGCGAGACTTATATGTTTTTTTTTCTTCTATATAATGCATTTTCGGCAGGTGCGACTTATACTCCAGAGCGACTTAACTCCGAAAATACAGTACATTTGGGAAGCCAACTCGAAACAACTTGACGGGCCAAATTTGGCCCCCGGTCCCAAAGCTGGGAACCCTTGCTCTACATCCACTTTTTAGTAACGGAGACACAATTAATTTGCAGTCTGTTTTCTCTCTTTCTCATCTAACCATGGTGCATACTTTCCTGCCCCCACCCATCATAAGTACAGGCTCCGCTGTTGTGACTGTGGTAACTGTGGTGTATCGTTGGCAGGGAGAAAGCGAGACTGGTAGTAGCTGCTTGTAACCTCTGTATCCCGAAACCACACATGATCTCCATTAGGGCTCATCTGAAATGTGTTTGCAGGGACAGGAGAGAAGATGGACCCCAGAGGGCTCGCTTGGCACGGTCCAAAAGTCTGTGATGTTCACAGACCACAAAGCGGGTAGCAGGGAACCAGAACTTTTTATAAGAGAACACAGTGTTCCATTGCTCTCTTCCCCTCTTAAAGCACAGCGACACACACTTATTTAGATCCGCGCAACCCAGGGTGGAGTCCTTTCGCCTACTTTGGAGGGTTTTTTTTTTGCAAAAGACCACTAGTCCACAGTGAAGCGTGCAACCCCGATAGGACAGGAGGTTTGACTCATTTGCTTATGGGGAAAACAGACTTGTGTTGTTGGTATAGGGGCGAGTTTGAGACGACTGTGTCTTTGTGTGGGATTGTGCACTATTTAGTGTGTGTGTGCGTGTGCTGGCAAAGAAGAGATGCAAATCCAGGCGCTCACCTGTGAAATGTTTACACAGGATTGATGCAAACTGTGACGACCGGCACCTAGGCAATAGTGTCTCAGGCAAATGAGTCAAAGTAAAGAAAAAGGGAGAAAACAATTTCTCCAATTTTGTTCCTCATATCTATTGTATTTGTACGGTATGCCGGAACTAATCATGTAACAGGGTCCCGACCCAGCGGGCACAAGACATTGCTACAACGTTGAAATGTTGATTGTACCAAAATGTCCTTTAAAACTGACTTCGAAACAACATGGCAATATAGTTGTGTTTGTAAAGTGAGAAGACGTTGATGTGTAACATTAGATCCATTGGGGCAGCGTGGCTCAGTTGGTAGAGCGGCCCTACCAGCAACTTAAGGGTTCCGGGTTCTATTCCCGCTTGTGCCATCCTATCCACTGCCAATGTGACCTTGGGCAAGACACTCGCTCGGTGCTGTAGAAAATGAGTTTCACTATGTAAAGTGATTTGAGTCACTAAAGAAACGGCGCTACTTGAATATCATTTACTTCAATTCACATAGATATTGTTGGGCATGAAATGATGAAATTTCAATGGTCAATTCAATGTCACAAACTGACTTTGAATAAACGTTGTCAAGAAGCATATTGTTTCAATGTTGTTGTTATTGATCCGTTGCCTGGATCATGTTTTGTTCTGTTAGTTTGACTACCTTAGTTTTGTTTTCAGCACCCCTGGGTTTGTGTTTTCGTTTCCATGGGTGGTGATTAGTTTCACCTGCTGCTGATTAGTGCTCAGGACACTCACCTGCTCCTAAGCACTAATCAGAAAGCTACATATTCCTGTCTTTCACCACACACTGTCTGGCTGTCTTATTTGGTTCTATGCAACAAGTTATGTTCACTAGTTTTATTTATTTTGTATCCTGTATGATTTATGCGAATAAATCATTGTCTCATCTGCACTTTGCCTCCGGAGTTCCTGCTGCATCTCGGGACAACGACCCGCCCATAACCATGCGACCACGACGTTACAGTTGATTTTGTGTCGGAGATAATTGGTTGGGAAATTACCAGAATTCAATGGTCAAATTTAATGTCTTGTGCCGGCTAGGAATGAATTAATAAATGTACTCTTCTGCCATTGCAAAGTATCAGCACTTTTTTTATGCGCCTGGTGGCGTGCTACAATCGCATTTCGCGACTCAACATCGACACACGCACAGAATCCTTTCAAGCAGAAACAGCTATGAGACAAGAAAGGGAAAATAGACGTATTTGGTTTCAGAATGAACAATAAAGGTGGAGCTTTAAACATTAAAGCGTCGCTCTGTAAACGGTGCTTTAAAACATAGCTAACTAGCAAGCCAGATACTAGAGGCTAACGTCCGTCCACAGTGTTTTAGATACTTCTAAATCTCTAATCTTCGCCTCCCTGCCAACATATAAAGTGAGTTTCTTCCAAGTGTCATCCCTGCAGGACAAGGAATAGCTAAATATGCTTCACTACACACCGTAGGGTGATACAATAGCTAACTCCTGGCAGCAAGCTAGCGCTCCTGCATGTAAACAAATGGGTGGATCTATACAAATATCGATTTTAACGATACCAGGTACAAGAGTCGTATCTAGTCGATACTATAATGATTTCATTGATATTTTTCATTTCTACAAAATATTTTTATTATTTATTTTTTTTATTATTTATAAACTTAGGAAATACATTCTTGGACACAGGAAAACTTTAAAATAACCAATGAATGACCCTATAACTACCTGGTATTTGATCCATACCCAAATTTGTATTATCACCCAAAACAGAAGAATAAGTTATTATTACATTTTAACAGAAGTGTATAAAGAACACACTAAAAAAGAAAATAACCATATATTACCAGTAAATGAACAAGTAATAGTAACAATCCATCCATTTTTTTTACCACTTGTCCCTCATAATTTTGACAACATTATATAATGGGAAATTACACAAAATGTTACTGCTTACTTAAGCAGCCAAATGAGGAGCCTTTGTAACATGTTTGCTTTCTTACTACTAACAGAGAAGTTGTCTACTACGTTCACAAAGCTATTTCATGCCAAAATTGTGGTTGCCTTTGAAAAGTATCGATACATTGGTATCGGGACAACCCAATCTCTAGCATGTATGCTGACATGCTATTATGGTTTTATTAATGCAGGCTGAATCACTTGGGTGAGATCAACAGGTGCTGACTGGTTCAGAGAGTTTGAAACCTGTAAGTAATGAATGCGGGTAATTAATGCTGATAACAGGGCGTGGATGCCCCAGACGTCATAAACGTCTTGCTAAGAATAGGAGAGCTGAGTGAACACAAATGATCTCCAGTTTATTCAGGCGCGGATGCTTCAAGGCCAATGCATAATGTGGAATGCAAATAGTAGTCCGCTCTATGCTATGGCAAAATGGTCTTTATCGTGTTAGTGTCAATATTTTGCATGAGTTCTTCTTGTGACATGCACGAGAGGCAAGGCAGAAAATACTGTGTGGTGAGTTTGGTGTGTAAGAACTTGACTGTGACTGGTGTCGTTTATTCAGTTCATGTTGTGGTGGTCCGTGGCAAGTCGGGAACAAAATAAGAGAATCAGACAAAGAAGTAGGAGGGGAAATATGATGAAGCCAAGCAGGGTGGTGGCGTCTTAGGAATGTTCTGGGCTGTTCAAGGGCCCTACGGGTAAAATGAAGCAGACTCTAAAATTGTCAGAATGGCACACCCTCCCTGTGCTGTGCTGCCCGTCTTTCCCAGACTCTTTACTCTGCGATTGCTTTTTGGTGTTTGAAATGTCAGACTTTTGAAATCTTTGCTTTGTTAGGAGATGCTGCTTAGTGGTGTAAGCCAGTGGTCCCCAACCTTTATGTAGCTGCGTACCGGTCAACGCTTGATAATTTGTCTCGCGGACCAGCGAGACAAATGTCATGAAAAAGGGAGGTTTTTGTCATGAAAAAGGGAGTTTTTTTTGGGTTAATGCACTAATTGTAAGTGTATCTTCTGTTTTTTTTAAGTTGATTAAATTAAAACAAATAAAGAATAAATAAATAAAAAATAGATTTAAAATAAAAAAAAAATCAATAAATTAATAAAAAATTCTTCTACGGCCTGGTACCAATCGGCCCGGTGGTTGGGGACCACTGGTGTAAGCAATGCTCCTTCCAGACACCAAGCACTAACAAATCTTTGCATTGACCTTGAGAAATACAGGGTTTACACATGTTATACCATGAGTATCAGTATGATGCTTTATATTTTAATACTTTAATTCAATGGTACTATAGAGTACCATAAAATCAAACTGGGCCAGAGTTCGAAACCTATGTCACAATTGGTTGCAGACCAATTTTTCATGCCAACAGAAGGTACTCAAAAGTACAGTGAAGCGTGACTTTTCAAAATGTGCAAGCTCGATGGATATGCCATAGGTACTGTATGCTATGTGCAGTAGCGATTTTACATACCAATTTCAAAACTACTACTACTGTACGACGCACGTAAACATTAAACAGCAAGTGTGTAATAAAACTACAGTTCATAAGGCTCAACAAAATAAAAAAAAATGGCACATTCAACTTGATGGCAAAGACTACTTCCTGACTAAGGCAACACACTAAAGTCCAAGCAGTACTGTCATATAATGTCTTGGAATTGCAACAGCGTGCAACATCCATTAATTTTCTACCGCTTGTCCCTTTTGGTGTTACGCGGTGGGCCTGGAGCTTATCCCAGCCCCACTCAGGTGGAAGGCGGTGTACACCCTGGACAAGTCGCCACCTCATCGCAGGGCCAACACAGATAGACAGACAACGTTCACACTCGCATTCACACACTAGGGCCAATTTAGTGTACATTGATTGATTGATTGATTGATAGTGTTGCCAATCAACCAATTAGGTGCATGTCTTTGGACCTGGGGAGTACCCGGAGGGAACCCATGCAGGGAGAACAAGTAAACTTTACGTACAGCATATTATCGAACTTGGGACCTTCTTATTGTGAGGCACTAGCAACATCTACTTTATAATACAGTAGAGTACTGGCAAATGAGACACATTAGTGTAAGAAAACAAGATAGCAACTGGACAGCACAGCTCAGTGTTAAATACAGAAATTATATATATTTAAACATCTGTCCATTTTCTACTGCTTGTTTCTATTAGGGGAATTGTGGGGGGCTGAAGCCTATCCCAGCTGCAATTAAGTGGAAGGCAGTGTACACCCTGGACAAGTCACCACAATTAACATTTATCAACACATTTGAAGACTAACAAAAGTACAGAAAATTGGTACTGTTGAGTATCAATTTAGATTCCCAGGACCACAAATTGCAATTTAAATGTGAAAGTTACACATCCTTGTAACATAACTTCTTCCTCTATGTGATATGCTAAAAACAAAGGTATACATTTTACAAAAATGTTATGCTCTACTTTAGATAAGGATAATAATTCTCCTATTTTTCCAAGTTATTTACACACAATGTTATTATTTTTATTGTAAGTGGGCCAAATCCCTTACAGTATATTAATTTTATGATAATCACTGCTGTAATTGGATTCTTTTATTAAGCCATGTTACTTGTTATGATTTCAAGTTTTGGAAAAGGATACTTATGTTTCTCACATGATGACCCAAGGAATGCTCAGGGAGTTTGTGTTTGCTCAGATGCATGAACAATTGACACCTGCAAGGTGGTTGGTGTGTGCAACCAGTTGTGCTTTTATTTTGAAGGTGTGTCTTTTTACAGGCTGCAGAATGTGTTACACCAGAGATGATTTTTGTTGTTTTTTTCACGGAACGAAAAATATCGCGCAAGACACAGGAGTTGACACGTATCTTTACTCGTTAATTGTGTCCTACCCTTATAATTAACCATAGAACAACATGTACACATGTGTACTCTCTAAAATACAGTATAATATCCACAAGATTCTTCTTAATTTGGAGGGAAATGAAAAAAAATTCTTACCTGGCCATGGTCTCAGGTCCTCCTCCACCTTGCACGTCTTCAAAGTTGGGGTGTCCATCTGATCCTGCCACAGTGCTGCTAAAACACACAAGTCCCAAAACATAAAACATTGGAAAAATCATATTTTTACATGCATACTTTTAGTATTTTGTAGCATGGATTGTGATGTGTGGGTGGTGTATGTGTGCACGGGGTGAGGAAGTCACCACCTGAGCAATATAAATAAAACTCATTCCAAAAGAGAAAAAACTTCATGACAGACACGTCAAACGGTCCTGGCATGTGGTGATTTTGGAGATGTGTCTTCCTGTCACAGGCCGGCCTCTGCTGACTGAGCAGTGGGCAGTGACGGCTGGGTTTCTCACCCGAGTGAGAGCAGCCTTGGGGAAAACATGCCCCCGTGGAGATATTTTTGGGTCTTACTTATACGCGAGACAATGGAGAGGCAGTGCAGACATGTGAAAGGCAACAGCAACCCGGCCAGTAAAGCTGTCAAGAAAGCGAGAGAAGGTGGACGACCTGCTGGCCCAACGCGTGGGACCCTGCTTCGCACTCAACGGTCACACCGCAAAAAAGCTGACACAAGCAGGCTGTGTTTGCTTTAGGTCTGAGACGGTGCAAGTCGACTTGTACTGAGCGCACCTGGGGCCTCATTTATAAAAGTGCGCGTGGAACCGAACATTGTATAAGCCCAGACCTCAGAATGTACGTATGCACACACAAAAAAAAAGCACTCTGCACACGCTTGTTTACACTCTTCTAATTATGAATCACACCCGCAGTGAATTGTGTGCAGAAGAGTACCTTCCACAATCATGCATAAATGTCCATGCTTATGTATAGCTCGGTTGGTAGAGCGGCCGTGCCAGCAACTTGAGGGTTGCAGGTTCGATCTCCGCTTCCGCCATCCTAGTCACTGCTGTTGTGTCCTTGGGCAAGACACTATACCCACCTGCTCCCAGTGCCGCCCACACTGGTTTAAATGTAAAAATTAGATATTGGGTTTCACTATGTAAAGTGCTTTGAGTCACTAGATAAAAATATAATTCACTTCACTTCATGCTAATTAGGTCATGAATATGGTAATGAGTTGAGGGAACACGTGTTGAACTGACCCCAAAAAGATAATTTTCTATTGGTGTTTATTATGTTGTGCAACGTAAGAAGACTATATTTGGAGATCTACATGTAAATAAATACAGATTTTGTAAAAATAACAATTTCAATGGCTCTGTTTGACCAATCATACTGTTGAAGTTGCTGGGACAAAGAAAAACATGTTAGCAATTTTAGCCTTCAGTTTGCCAAGAGTTTATCCAAATGATTATAGTATTTGTTATTTATATGTGTTTTATGTGTTATTTTGTCAAACATTTTATTGCCTGATGGTCATCATGAGCAATTTTTAGGGCTCTTGTAGGCAATTGGCACCGATACGAGATGACTTCAATATATCATTTGCACAATAAATGTGTTTTTTATACAGTTGTTTATCTCATAAAAAATATTTCAGTAGTAATAATAATAAAAATATTTTTTAAATATGCTGCGTGAGAACATTTGCACTCTAACTGTGATATAAACTCTATCCGTCCATCAATTTTCTACCACTATCCCAGCTCTCTAAGTCTAAATGTATTGAATAAAAAATGCACTAAATTCCTAAATTGATGACATTATTTTATCTATAGAAATGTGCTGCTGCAAGCCAAATTTTTGGGGTATTTAGTCTTAAAAAATATATATTTCCACTGTTTGGCCACACACGAACCTATTTGTAAACCATTGTTATCACTTAATTAAAAATGAGCAAAATAAACAATACATACTTCAATGACCCACCACATTATGACTGCATGTACAATATTACCACAGCACATTAAAACGGCTGTGTTTTGTTTTCTGTTCTAAGCTCCAATAAATAAACATACTATGCATCCAGAATTAGAGGAATGCAAATCCATGGTCAAATGTATGTTTTGTTAGGTATTCTATAGTAATAATAATGATAATGGATTAGATTTTTATAGCGCTTTTCTAGACACTCAAAGCGCTTCACAGAGAAGTGAGAACCCATCATTCATTCTCACCTGTTGGTGGTAAGCTACATTTGTAGCCACAGCTGACCTGGGGTAGACTGACTGAAGCGTGGCTGCCAGTTTGCGCCTACGGCCCCTCTGACCACCACCACATTAATCATTCATTCAACAGTGTGAGCGGCACTAGGGGAAAAGGTGAAGTGTCCTGCCCAAGGACACACCGGCAGTGATTTGGATGGTAAGAGGCGGGGAGAGAACATGCAACCCTCAATTTTCTGGTACGGCTGCTCTACCCATTACGCCATGCCACCAAAAGTGTATTTGTGTTTTTTCTTGGGCAGTCAAATTTAACTAGGTAACTCACAAATAATAATCGCATTAATCATGTGTATATGCAGATTAATCACACTATTTTGACCATATATGCTCCCTCACCTTAAACGCGAAAGCGATCAAATCAATGAATACGTCAGTGCAAAGATTAGTGAGGAGACTAAGACTGTTGTGCTCGCTGGAAAATCTCCCTTCAAAATAAAGCTTGACTGGACCTGACTAGATTTACATTTTGAAAAAGTAATTGTAGTGCATTCAAGTAAAAGAAAAAAAAAAGTGCCTGTATAAAATTCTCACAATAGAATTATGGAATGGATTAAGCAAAGAAATCCAACAATGTAGTAAAATGACCCACTTTAAGAAACAGCTCAATCTCAAAGTGCTTACAAATCACAAGGAAGAAGAATCCTGATAAACATATTCAACCTTATTAAAAAAGGAGAACATCTTACTCATCTCAAAAAGAATGAACAAAGACATCAATGACTTACTGCCGTGTTACAGGCACCATTTGGAAAATATTAAGGAATGTAAAAAATCATTTACAAAATCTTTTTAAGTAAATATCTAATTTCACAAGCTATCGTTATATAGAGTATCTGCGACTAATATATGAAATAAAAAAAAATATTCTTCTAAGATTTAGTGGGTGCGATTTACATACTGGTGCATCTTATTATCCGGAAAATACGGTACATTGTTTTGGGGGCCACATTTCCACAGAGTTTAGGATGGGGGGGGGGCATACTTCTCCCTTCACTGTCATTCTTATTTTATATATTCCTGAGAACTAAGACATTGGATTTTACTGTATTTGTTTCATCAGAGTTACAGAAACGCTCACCTACTCAGTGGCCTAGTTGTACGCGTACCCCTGGGGGTACTTGAAGGTATGCCAAGGGGTACGTGAGATTTTTCCAAAATATTCTAAAAATAGCAACAATTCAAAAATCCTTTATAAATATATTCATTGAATAATACTTCAACAAAACGTAGTATTGTATTTTACTTCTTTATCTCTTTTTTTCAACCAGAAATGCCTTGCTCTGATTAGGGGGTACTTGAATTAAAAACATTTTCACAGGGGGTACATCACTGAAAAAAGTTCTAGAACCACTGCTGTAGGGTTTTAAGAATCCACTGCAAAAATGTGAGTCCCTCACACATTTTTGAACTGAACTGAAGTTGAATAGCTCAATTGATGAACAAGAGAGGACCTAAAATGGAACCTTGAGAAACACCACTAGTATCATTAAATATGTTAAACAAATGACTACTGACTGCATCTCAAGTAAAAAAACAACAATGACATTAATAAAACATTTCAAAACTGCCAAAAAGTAGAGAACTTAAAGGGGTGCCTTGAGGAACGCCCCGGTCATTTAAATCACAATTTTGGACCCCAACGTTCTATGTTTGCAAGCAAGATTAAAATGTCAATGCAAGGATCTGCCAATGTGTTTACAGTGGTCCAAGTTATTCTATACAACAAGTTTTTTTTTTAGGAATTATCTGTAAAAATGTTTAAGGTTAAAGTACCAATGATAGTCACACACGTACACACACACACACACACACACACACACACACACACACACACACACACACACACACACACACACACACACACACACACACACACACACACACACACACACACACACACACACTAGGTGTGGTGAAATGTGTCCTCTGGATTCGACCCATCACCCTTGATCACCACCTGGAAGGTGAGGGGAGTAGTGGGCAGCAGCGGTGGCTGCGCTCGGGAATCATTTTGTTGATTTAACCCCCAATTCCAACCCTTGATGCTGAGTGCCAAGCGGGTAGGTAATGGGTCCCGTTTTTATAGTCTTTGGTATGAACTCACAGCCTACAGATCTCAGGGCGGACACTAACCACTGAGTAAGTTTGTCTCCCAAGTTTTGAACTGAACCGAAGGTCCGGTATGGTGTCAATCCCGGGCTGCTGGTTTAATAGTGCTGACCTTCAGCCACACTGAGCATGTGTAAAGGCTATGCTTCCCCTTGACTTCCTCTGTAAAGAACCAAATCAGCACTGAGAGGTCCTGCACTACGGCTCACAATGGCAAATTCTTACATATAAATGGCCTTATTCAGAAAGACTTGCAAGCAGCTGGTGTGATTTGCTCAAGAAAATAAACATTTCCTTCAAATATTTTGATTGGCCCGCAGACAACGTCAATACCAGAAGCACAGATTACCCCTGTTAATAGGAGGGCCCACCCCTGGGTGGAGCCAGTGGAGTGGGTGAGGCAGGGGGCCGAAACGGGAAGCATCACTAATACTCAGCGTACAGGGGAGGCGCCCGTGTAGTCTTGAGGAGGACGTAAATAAACATGAGACACTTTTTGAAGTTTATGTGGACATGAAAGCCACGGCCGGGAAGACCTTTTTGAGCCAAAATGGCGTCCTCGTGACTTAGGGTCCTGTGAGATAAGCAATGCGCCCGCCGCAATGAAGCGTGTCATTGAGTAACAGTGAATGCCGGCCCTTGTGCTGGCTTCCTGTTTCACTTAGGCCTTAGGCATCGCAACAGGGAGAGAATGTGAGAGCGCGAGCCAGCGAGAAAGAAAGACGCCAACGAGAGGGGAGAGAAAAGAAAGCGTGTTAGAGACGCAAAGGAACACGGCCTTGGCTCGGCTATGTCGGACATCTGATACTTCTTTTGAGCCCTCACTTAAAACGCGAGCAAAAACAAACACATGGGCTTGAAAATTTTTTAGGTTCTTTTCGAGGGCTTGTTCCCCAATGGCACCCCCCCAGACTCAATAGAAACTGTTCATGGCGTGCATGTAGTTTGTGTAATTGCTGAAATGTAAAACTTAGCCCAACTCTAAAGTGAAATATTAACTTACATAAACAGAGGGGGGCTGTAAAATACAACTTGATTTCACTTCTCTTTTTCAAACATGTTTTTTTTGTAACCAACTTTTTTTTTTTTTTTTAAGTATTGCTCTTACCACAAGAGATTGCAGGCACCATAAGCACTAAACTCCATATTATGTAAATAGTGGAGTGTTTTAAGCACCGGTCCAGATGCTAGTTTGGTTGCGTTGGCCTCGGAGGGCCCGCTTCCTGCTGAGGTTTGGCACCGATCTTCTTACAGCGTGACGGCTAACACTTGAAAGTCATCACCACAGCTACCTGACGGTGCAAATTTCCTGTCCCGCTCGTGCTCCTAATTGGCTGATCATGTCACTCTGAATGTGGGAATTAGTCTGAGACTCTTGGCCGCGATGGTAGCACAGAGCCACTTCGAACCTGGGGTGGCCTGGCCAGCTTGTTTATGTGAAGTAAACACTGTGGTCGCAGTGGACAAGGCAGGAGGGGGCATGGCTGGTCCGCCATCAAACAGGATTTTCACCAACAGCTTTGGACTTACCCTACAGCAGATGTCATAGTCGGGGAATCTAACATTCAAGGGAAGTGTGACTAATGGATTCAATATAATATGCAACATTAAAT